>NC_137773.1:63687199-63957199 GCF_963455305.1 Plecotus auritus | reverse complement strand
ATATTGAAATTGTGTTAGAGCTTTCAATTTTACATTTACTCCTCATTTTTCTCTAACAATAACATTTTTTTTAATCCTCACCCAAGGATATGGTTTTATTGATTTTAGACAGGAAGGGAGGGGATGAATATCTATGTGAGAGAGAAACATCAATTGGTCACTTCTAGTACCTACCCCGACCAGGGATTGAATTCACAACCGGGGAATGTGCCCTGCCCGAGAATCAAACCCTTAACTCTTCAGTGCATAGGACGATGCTCCAACCAACTGAGCCACACCAGTTAGGGCAACAGTAACATTTTATATATACAAAAATTACGTGTGTGTATATATATCCTATATAATAAAGAGGTAATATGCAAATTAACCCTCACTCTGTAATGCCGTCACAAGATGGCAGTGCGCACAGTGGGGGCAGGGCAGGCTGCTCCGCGTGCCTGCTGCCGGGGTTCCTGCAGTCACGCCAGGGAAGCAGGGCGCCTCCTCACAGTGGCAGGAGGTGGGAAGCGGGGCAGCAGGGGCAGGCCCGGCAGTTGCTTTGTGCAGCTTCTGCCAGGGTTTCTGCGGCCCCACGTGTGCGGCGCTGGGGTGGGTCCTGGCGCCCACTCCACATGGCCCAGAGGCGGTGCATCGGGGCGGCACTCCTGGACTTGGGGCCGTCCTGCGGCATGCCGGCCATGAGGGGTGGGACTCCAGGACTCGGGGCGGTTCCATGGCGCGGGGGTTGGGGGGAAGGGGTCCTGGGTCTTGCACGATTTTGCACGACAGGTCACTAGTATGTCATACACACATATATGTATGTATCATATGAAATGTGGAATGCATTCATTACCTTGCCTCTTTATACGTCACTAAACTTAGATGTATTTATTTGTAGATACACAGATAGTTGTTTTGAATGACTAGTATTTCATTGTATGGACAGCCTTAATTTATTTGACTTGACTCTATTGGTAAATACTTACATTTTATTTATTTTGAACAATGGTGCAAAGATGTATACACATGTGTACACATCTTTGAACACTTGAACACTTTATTATAAAACATTGAGAATTAGAATCACTAAGGCATGAATATTTTTAAATTTTGGAGATATAATTTACATACTATATAATTTATTCATTTAAGGTGCACAGTTCAATGGTTTTTGCTACATTCAAGTAATTGTGCAACCATCACCATAATCAATATTAGACCATGTTCATTATCTCATAAATATCTATACCCAATAGCAGACGTTCTACATTTCTCTCCAACGCTCTAATCCTAGACAACTACTAACCTACTTTCTGTCTATGGATTTATTTATTTCGGACATTTTGTATAAGCAGATTCTTGTGTGTGTGTGTGTGTGTGTGTGTGTGTGTGTGTGTGTGTGTGATTGGCTTCTTTCACTTACCATACTGTTTTCAAGGTCAATCCATGTAGTAGCATGTATCAGTACATAACTCTTTTTTAATGACTTAATAAAATTCTATCATATAGAAAAACCATATTTTGTTTATTTTGTCACCTATTGTTCTCATTATTTGGCTATTAAGAACAGTTCTACTATGAACATTTATGTGCAGATTTTTGTTTGAACATGTATTTTCAATTCTCTTGGGTATATACCTAAGGCTAAGAGTCAAATCGCTAGATAATATGGTTTTTCTTTAAAACAAAAAAAAGGTTTTATTGATTTTAGAGAGAGGAAGGGAAAGGGAAAGAGAAATAGAAACATCAATGATGAGAGAGAATCATCAATTGACTGCCTCCTGCACACCCCCTACTAGGGATCAAGTCCGCAACCTGGGCATGTGCCCTGACCTGAAATCAAACCATGACCTTCTGGTTCATAGGTCAACCATTGAGCCATGCTGGCTGGGCTGTAGCAATTTTTTAAGCTGAGACTGTGAATCCTCCAACTTTGTAGTTCTTCAAGACTGTTTTGCTTATTCTGGTTCCCTGGAATTTACATACGAATGTTAAGATAAGCTTATCAATGTCTGCAAAGAGCCAGCTGTGAGTTGGATGGGGATTGTGTTGAATCTGTATATCAATATGGGAAGTATCGTTATGTTGGCAATTAAGTTTTCAAATCCATGAACATGGCATATATTCCTACTTTAATTTCTTTCAACAATGTTTTATGCCCTGGCTGGTATAGCTCAGGTGGTTGAGCATTGTCCTGTGCACTGAAAGGTCGCCGGTTCGATTCCAATTCAGGGCATATGCCCAGGTTGCAGGTTCAGTCCCTGATCAAGGTAGGTAATGGAGGAAACCAATCAATATTTCCCTTTCTCTCTTTTTCTTCCTCTCTCTCTAAAATCAATAAATACATTAAAAAAACCCCACACAATGTTTTATAATTTTTATTTTTATCTATTTATTTTTAATATATTTTTATTGATTTCAGAGAGGAAGGGAGAGGGGGAGAGAGAGAGAGAAATTTTAATGGGAGAGAATCACGATCAGCTTCCTCCTGCACGTCCCCTACTGGGGATTGAGCCTGCAGCCAGGCATGTGCCCTTGACCAGAATCGAACCCAGGACCCTCAGTCCATAGGCTCTCTATCCACTGAGCCAAACCACCTAGAGCTGTTTTATAATTTTTAGAATGCAAGTTTTATACTTCTGATGTTTAATTTATTCCTAAGTGTTTCATTCTTTTGCTGTTATTACAAATGAAATTTTCTTCATGTCATTTTTAATTATTCATTACTAATCCTATATAATAAAAGGCTAATATGCAAATTGTCCCCTCGGGAGTTTGACCACTCGCTATGACGTGCACTGACCACCATGGAGCTGCACGGAATGAAGGAAGGCCCCGGCCAGCGGCCGGCAGCCGGGGGAAGGAAGGCCCCGGCTGGCCCTGATTGCCGGCCAGGCCTAGGGACCCTACCCATGCACAACCGGTCGGCCAATCGCTAAGAGGTACTCAATGCAGGAGCTGCCCCCTGGTGGTCAGTGCCGCTCAACTGACCTGATGGGCGCCAGACACAGGGCTCACAGCTGGTGAGCACCGCTGCAGCTGCGCTAGCCTCTCCTGATCGGGACTGACTGGGCACAAGCCCACGGCAGGCACAGCTGGGCTGGGGTGAGCGGGAGTGGCAGACAAGAGCAGCAGGTGGTGTTGGACTGCCAGTTTCAGCCCAATCCCTGCAGGCCATGCCAAGGTACCCCACCAGTGCACAAATCGGGCCTCTAGTTGATATATAATTAATTTTTGGTTATTGATCTTATATCCTGTAACCTTAATGAAATTATTGATTCATTATGTTCCTTAGGATTTGCTATGTACAAGCATGTTATATACAAATAGCGATAGTTTAACTTCTTTCTTCGTTTCTAATCTAGATGTATTTTATTTCTTTTCCTTGCCTAATAGTCTTAACTAGAACCTTCCATACAATGCTCAATAGAAGTGGTGAGAACAGACATCCTTGTCTCATTCCTTATCTTAAATGGAAGCAATCTGTCTTTCACCATTAAGTATGAAGTTAACTATGGGTCTTTGAGATGTCTTTATCAATTTGAAGAAGTTCCCTTCTATTCCTATCGTTGAATGTTTTTATCATGAAAGAAGATTGTTGGGTTTTATTAACTGTTTTTTCTTTGTCTATTAAGATTATCGTGCGTTTTTGTCCTTTATTCTATTAAAATTATGAAAATTTCATAACTCTGTCTATTTGAAAAAAATAAGCATGAGTAAATTAGTGTGCTGAATTGCATTTCTTATTCCGATATGTTCTTTTTCCTTTGCTTTTCAAATATAGATCTTCTCTTACTGACTTCACCTGGTCTGCCAGAAGAAGAGGATTGAAGGAAAAATACCCACCCACACAATAGTGTGCTTGCTTAGAAGTTCCAGTATGAAAAGGGATCCTTTGAAACAAGCACCTCGGATATCTTAATAGTTTCACAAGATTCTCTTCTTCTGTTTTCTTTTTAGAGGGAAAATAACATGAATTCAAAAGCAATTACAGTCTGAAGCACAGTTATTACCTGCATAAAAAACCTCTCATCTTTTCTGCACATTATAATTCTTACATGGGTTAGCAAGAAAAATACTTTGTAATGTCTTTGGACTTTCTATTAGTAAAAAGTGCAAGAATATAAAAATTGGCTTTCATATTCCTATAATTCTTCAAAAATATTAAAATAATTTTGTATATGTTTGAGTGATTATTCTTAAAAATGCTAAATCTGGAATCAATTTCAATGACTATTTGGCTTTGCAGAAGTAAGAGAAAATAATTAGTTCATCGGTTATTTATATAAAAAGACTAAGAAAGAAGCTATTAATTGCTACTAGTTTTATTTTATAGGCTTTAATGTTTATGAAAGTATTTTTATTTTGAATAATATTCACTTAAAGTTGTAAAAGGAAGTTTGAAATACTGATTGTAGCTCATTTTATTTTAAAACTGAAATGTTCATTTCTGAATCTTTTTCTCATCATGTAATTACAAGAAGCCAATGTTTGATTTCCTTTGAAGTTCTGTTTATTGTCCTTGATTCACTTGTATAGTTTCTTAAAAGGCTTACTTAAAGTTGACATTTAAAATATAGTTATGCCAATGAAGTCCCAGCTGGACAATATCTAACATGTGTGCTCATCATTTTGTTACGCTCTGTTGTGGTGCTGTTTAACCTGTGGTGGTGAGACTTGTTAAAAAAAAAAATCAGAAGAATTTAGGAATATGAATGATTACCCAACAAAGAAATTACCCTGTCTAATTCTGAATTGTATTAATAATTAGATGTTCCCAAATTATTGAATATGCTCTTAATTTGTATTTATTGAAAGACTATTGACTCAGTGGTCAGTGCACTTCCACAGAGGAAGCGCTGCTCAGCCAGAAGCCAGCTCATGGCTGGCCAGCACAGCAGCGGTGGTGGGAGCCTCTCCCACCTCTGCGGTAGTGCTAAGGATGTCCGATTAACCACTAACGTCAGGGAGCGGGCCTAAGCAGTTAGTCAGACATCCCCCCAAGGGTTCCCAGGCTGCCCGAGGGATGTCTGACTGCCAGCATAGGCCCGATCCCTCAGGAAGCAGGCCTAAGCTGTCAGTCAGACATCCCCCAAGGGGTCCTGGACTCCAAGAGGACACAGGCTGGGCTGAGGAACCCCCTGAGTGCATGAATTTTCATGCACTGGGCCTCTAGTGTGTATGTATGTGTGTGTGTGTGTGTGTGTGTATATATATATATATATATTTTTTTTTTTTTTTAAACACTCAGTGATTTGAGTGTCTAGTTGTTCTTAGTTTGTATAAGAAATGTTCAGATTATTGAGTGCAGCATGATAGAAATGTTCCCTGACACTTATTTGTATTTCACTGTTTGTTCCTTTTAATTATAGCATTTCAGACTGGACAGCCTTATTATATATCCTGCCACAGAAGATTTTTAACTTAATTCTAGATTATCAGAGTAAGGGCAAAGATTCTCAAAATCTATAAAAACTCAACAACCAGCCAAAACCGGTTTGGCTCAGTGGATAGAGCGTCGGCCTGCGGACTGAAGGGTCCCGGGTTCGATTCCGGTCAAGGGCATGTACCTTGGTTGCGGGCACATCCCCAGTGGGAGGTGTGCAGGAGGCAGCTGATCGATGTTTCTCTCTCATCGATGTTTCTAGCTCTCTATCCCTCTCCCTTCCTCTCTGTAAAATACCAATAAAATATATTTTAAAACAAACAAACAAACAAAAAAAAAAACTCAACAACCAGTGGTTTGTATGCTGAAAGTGGCATAACAGAGCAAGTCCATGACAATGGAATCATATTTTACTCACTGGCAAGGTAAGGCCATAGATCAGAGGCGAGCCAAATATGTGTACTTTAAACTTAACCATCTTTATGCTTTGGTGTTTAGTTTATTATTTTTCTATTAAAATATCTTTGTAATAGCTAATATTTTCAGAATACAAAAGAAAAGAGATTTTTACATAGTTTAACCAAGATCAGAGGTAATGGTGCCACCCAAAATTGGGGCCATGGGGTGAGTCAGTGAAGTAGAGCAGATGAATGATTATGAATGAAGCACAGTTATTACCTGCATAAAAAAACCTCTCATCTTTTCTGCACATTATAATTCTTACATGGGTTAACAAGAAAAATACTTTGTAATGTCTTTGGACTTTCTAATAGTAAAAAGTGCAAGAATATAAAAATTGGCTTTCATTTTCCTATAATTCTTCAAAAATATTAAAATAATTTTGTATATGTTTGAGTAGACCAAAGAATGATTATAAAATTTGATCCCTTCTTTCTTGGCTCAGTTCCTTCCAAACTCTGAAATCAGTTTTTGGTTCTATTCTTGCATCATTTTCACTCTCCTTTGAAAACCCAGGACTGAAATGAGTAGGTAAAAAATGTAAGGGTGTGCCAAAAGCCTTAGTTATATAGATTAGTAATATTTTTACACCATTTTTGAAAAAGATAAAAATCAAGCATGATGAACAAAATACCAAACTTTTAGGAGAAAGATTGGATCAATTAAACCATGTTAGAGCCTGAGGCAGAAGGAAAAAATTAGTGATACTAATCCTGTCAGTAACAAGAGCCTTCTTTTAGGCATAGTGGAGGCTGGGTTGCAGCCTTTTGATTTTTCCCTTCTTCTCACTTCCCAAAATGACTTCACTCCTTAAACTCCCTAGATCTTATCCCATTTCTCATTCTTGGCTTCCACCTGGGAGAGTGTTCATGGAAAGAACACTGAATTCCAGCCCTGGCTTTTTACATCTGAGTTCACATCTTACTATAAATTCATATGATTGGATTCCAAGGAGTCTTGGTTAGAGGTAGTGAGGTTGATAATTGCCCAACAGAAAAGTCTTACCAGTTTCATCTGGAAGTTTGTCATCTGAGTGTACACTTAAGAACTAGCTACAACTATCTCCTATACTATTAGGATTATTATAATACTCTATCCTATCTAATATCTATCTAATAAAAGGGTAATATGCAAATAGACCTTCACTCCAACACAAAAGATGGCTGCCCCCATGTGGTCAAAGATGGCCGCCAAAAAATGGCCAGCAGGGGAGGGCAGTTGGGGGCAACCAGGCCTGCAGGGGATGGCAGTTGTGGGGGACCAGGCCAGCAGGGGAGGACAGTTGAGAGGAACCAGGCCTGAAGGGTAGGGCTGTTGGGGGGACCAGGCCTGTAGGGGAGGGCAGTTGGGGGGGACCAGGCCTGCAGGGGAGGGCAGTTGGGGGGGACCAGGCCTGCAGGGCAGGGCAGTTGAGAGGGACCAGGCCTGAAGGGCAGGGCTGTTGGGGGGACCAGGCCTGTAGGGGAGGGCAGTTGGGAGTGACCAGGCCTGCAGGGGAGGGCAGTTGGGGGGGACCAGGCCTGCAGGGGAGGGCAGTTGGGGGGGACCAGGCCTGTAGGGGAGGGCAGTTGGGAGTGACCAGGCCTGCAGGGGAGGGCAGTTGGGGGGGACCAGGCCTGCAGGGGAGGGCAGTTGGGGGGGACCAGGCCTGCAGGGGAGGGCAGTTGGGGGGGACCAGGCCTGCAGGGGAGGGCAGTTGGGGGGACCAGGCCTGAAGGGGAGGGCGGTTGGGGGGGGACCAGGTCTGCAGGGGAGGGCAGTTGTGGACAATCAGGCCAGCAGGGGAGGACAGTTGGGGGTGGTCAGGCCTGAAGGGGAGGGCAGTTGCGGGTACCAGGCCTGCAAGGGAGGGCAGTTAGGGGCAATCGAACCTGCAGGGGAGCAGTTAGGTGTCAATCAGGTTGGCAGGGGAGTGGTTAGGGGGTGATCAGGCTGGCAGGCAGAAGCGGTTAGGGGCAATCAGGCAGGCAGGCAGGTGAGCGGTTGGGAGCCAGCATTCCTGGATTTTGAGAGGGATGACTGGGCAGTCGGACATCCTTTGAGGGGTCCCAGATTGGAGAGGGTGCAGGCTGGGCTGAGGGACACATACACCCCGCCCGCCCCCCCGCACAAATTTTGTGCACCGGGTCTCTAGTTTTTAAAAATAATTTAATTGATTTCAAAGAGGAAGGGAGAGGGAGAGAGATAGAAACATCAATGATGAGAGAGAATCATTGATCGGCTGCCTCCTGCATGCCCTGCACTGGGAATTGAGCCTGAAACCTGGGCATATGCTCTGACTGTGAATCAAACCATGAACTCCTGGTTCATAGGTCGATGCTCAACCATTGAGCCACATTTGCTTGGCACAATACTTTATTTTTGCAAGTTCTTATGCCTCATATCAACTGTTTTGTGGCACTTGCTAGGTAAGGGACTGTATAACGTTCTAAGTATTTTTGTTTGTTTTTTTGTTTATTAAAGCTGGGGACAGTGAAACAAGGAAGGGCTTAGGATAGAAGAAGCAACAGGAGAGAGCCTAGGAAGCGGTGTTTTGGCTTACTGAAAAGTCAGAGAAAGGGGGTCTTGGAGACAGGTTCACAGGGTTAGCCCAGGACGAGGTCAGCTGTCCATTGCTCCCCTGGTTGCAAGTTTCATGGGGTCTCTTAGAGTTTAGGAGATGCATGCCTGTGGGGGAAGAAAAGGAGGAAGGATTAGGCTAGAGCATGCTCCCAGGAGGAGGAGCACGCCTTCTTAAGTTTTTAACTCTAATGGGTAATAGTAAAGGAATAGTTTGATATGTAGCCATTTCTCGGTTTTTCTATTTTTAATGTGATGCTCCCTGGTGGAATGCATTAGTATGTCAGTTTTCACACTATTTTTTTTTTCTCCTCCAGTAGGTTGTGGACAATGTGTTTCATAACTCAAATAGTGTTAATGCTTAACTAAATACAACTGTGTAAACTGAGCCATATGTGGGATGAAAAGTTCAAATATTGCACTAAAACAAAGCAAAAATATTTCCAATTATTCATCATTTGGTAAACTTTTAACATTATCTTTGAAAAATGAAAAAAAAAAAAGTTCTAAAATTGGAATTTGACCAAAAAAAAAAAGCAACTCTTCCCTCCAGTGAGATTGTGCATGGCATTGTATAAATTATAATTTTTGGAGTTCTGTTTTTAAAGTATCTGAGCCTCTTTTTAAATTATTCAGGGTTTTTGTTGTTGTTTAATGTAAAAAGTGCACTTGTTAGAAAGGAAGGGAAAGTGGGGGAGGGGAGAAAAAAGGGCCTCAGCCTCTGCAAAACAGTTTCCCGTAATCCTGGGAAGATTGAGTATTACTTTGCCCATCTTTAGATGAGGAAACAGACTTAGAAATAAGAGTACCTAGCTGGTTTGGCTCAGTTGATAAAGTGTCAGCCTGTGGACTGAAGGGTGTCTGGTTCAGTTCTGGTCAAGGGCACATGCCCAGGTTGCCTGTTTTATTCCCAGTAGGGGGCATGCAGGAGGCAGCTGATCAATAACTCTCTCTCATCATTGATGTTTCCATCTCTCCCAATCAACAATATATATATATATACACACTGAGTGGCCAGATTATTATGATCTATGAACGCATAAAAATCTGGCCACTCAGTATGTGTGTATATATATATATATATATATATACATATATATATATATATATATATATGTATATATATATATATATATATATATATATATATATATTAGAGGCCTGGTGCATGAATTCGTGTATGGGTGGGGTCCGACCAGCCTGGCCAGGGGGAGGGGACATGGGTGGTTGGCCAGCCTGCCTGCTGGTCGAACTCCTGGTCAAGGGGACAATTTGCATATTAGCCTTTTATTATATAGGATATACACTGAGTGGCCAGATTATGCGTTCAGAGATCATAATAATCTGGCCACTCTGTGTGTGTGTGTGTGTGTGTGTGTGTGTGTGTATATGTCTGTGCATATATATATATATATATATATATATATATATACACACACATATATATATATAAAATTATTTTAATTAAGAGTAATCTAAAATCACAGCTAGTAAACTGATATATTTGGGACACAACTTCATATGTCTTCTAAAATATGCTCTTAACCACTACAATATAAGAGGAGTTTTTTGTTGTTTTTTTGTTGTTGTTTTTTTTAGAGAGAAATTTTTAAAAAAAATATATTTTATTGATATTTTACAGAGAGGAAGGGAGAGGGATAGAAAGCCAGAAACATCGATGAGAGAGAAACATCGATCAGCTGCCTCCTGCACACCTCCCACTGGGGATGTGCCCGCAACCAAGGTACATGCCCTTGACCGGAATCGAACCCGGAACCCTTCAGTCCGCAGGCCGACGCTCTATCCACTGAGCCAAACCGGTTTTGGTGTATAAGAGGAGTTTTAAATTTTTTAATTAAAACCACATATTTTGTAATGGAATAAAAAACAGTTTCCTGACCTGCAACCTGAAAAATGTGTATGATTCAATTGAACGAAGTTTAGATTAATTCCCTCCCAACCAAACCTTCCCTCCTTTCAAGGAAACTTAAAAATTATTTTTTGCTTTAACTATTTTTTGTTTGCTTTTTTTCTTTTTATGCTTTTACTACTTTTTAAAGAGAAAAAAACAGTACTTATATAAACTAAAATCTCTTTTTGTTTGTCATATTTAAGCAGAATATTTCAAACTACTCTAATAATGGTATGGGTCTTCTTGTTTTGGGAAGGTAGCAAAATTTTGCTCCAGAAACTATTTTTTGTCTTTGCCAAAAATTAATTTAGCATAGGTACGGTGTGTGAATCATAATTTCACATGCCAGTAGCATACAGGATATGCTACTAATAAAGCCAAATATGCTATATTAGTAAATCCAAATAGAAAAAAAATACTCCAAACAAATGACAGATTAATCACACTATTTTTCCAGGCAAGGGGAGGTGAAGGAATGAAGTCTAAATTTCATCTGAGGTGTATCTTTTTTTAAAGGAGGAGGCATTCTGAGAGTGGGCAACCACCAACCAAAGGGCTGATTTCCTGCTGGCAGGACGGCAGTAAAAGATCCCTATTGCTAGAGCATGTTTCTAGGGTACAAAGACACCAGTGTTGGTAGGTGGGCTTGTCTCTTTCACCAGGTTAATGTGAGTTTATTAACAATGTCTTCAAGGAGTACCTCCCCAAGACAGGAGCAAATGCCCCAAATATCTTCGGAGAGTTTTTAGGTTAGTGAATAGTTGTCTCACCCAAACCAAAACTCAAATAATCCTCACAAACTCTCAGTATTTATAGTCTAAATGTCCCCTTGCCATAGTGTTCCATTTGTTCTTATGATAATCCCCTAGCGGGTCCCCACAGAAGCTGGGCTTTGGACTGATTATCAACGACACAGATATACAATGATGACATACTGGCACAACTTACTTTGTTCTTATATCAAAGCCACTTTTTTCCCTTCGTCATAAATGAGTAGATTAAAACAACTTCATGTAAGACATAAACAAGTGGCTTTAAAATCATATAAACCAATACACAGCATCAAAAGAGCCGGGGGGGGGGGGGGAGGAGGGGGAGAAACTTACAAATGATATAAAGCAAAAGGTGACACACCAGCTCCCTCTAAATCTCCCTTCTGCTCTAAGAGGGACAGAAATAGACATTTTTAGGTGAATTTATAACGTGTATGTTCATATATACATACACAAATATACGCATTATTACTTATTTTTATACTACATTTACTATGCCAGACACTGTTCCAAGTGTTTACCTTGTGAAAAGTCATTTAGTATAACTCTAAGAGGCAAGTTGTACTGTTATTGTCCCCAATCTTTTTTTCCTAGGTGAGAAAACAGGCACAAAAAGATAACTTGCCAAAGGTCACACCAAGAAGGCAGAGCTTGGATTTTAACTCCTACGAGCCTGATTCCAAAGCCAGGCTTTAACCACTGCTCTTCAGCTTCCTCTCTACATGCAGCAGGACAGAGACTGGGTGTGTGTGCACATACAGATACACATCCATATGCATGTTTCATACCACATTTTATCAGATGCCCTTGAAGACCTTTACATATCAGCTTGAAGGGCAGGAAAGGGAGAGCAACTGCTCACACCAGAGTGGGTATTCAGAGACAAAGATTCCAAAGCATCTCAGAGAGTAACAGGCCTGAAAAATACTCCTTAGCTAGGAAACTAGATCACTGATCAACTTAGAACAGTTTCAGTTTTTACATGAGGAGTAGGGGTGAAAATAAGATTGCTTCTGAGGCTAGTCTTGTAGGGAAGAAAATAATTCTTTAAACACAATGGATCCAGAGGAAGAATCCAATGTAGAACAATCAACTCATTAGGGTAATTAGCATCCAGCAGGTAGGCTGGCTACATCCGAATGAATTATGCTATACCCTACAAAGCACAGCAGCCTTTCAGAATTCAGTGTCATAACCAAGGGACTCCTGTCTTAAGTAATGACTCATATTTTTGTAACTTATAGTAACATATACTCACCCCACAGTGAAAGAACAAACAAAAAGAGAGGCAGTTGCTGCCACCAGCAATTCAAAAGGTTTAGACGTCACAACTTTATATCTATTGAGGAGTCTCAGGGGTCCTCAAACTACGGCCCGCGGGCCACATGCGGTCCGCTGAGGACATTTATCCGGCCCGCCGGGTGCCGCTGCCTGTCCTGCTTAGCAGCCGACTCATCCCGGGCCCGCAGTGCGCATAGGAATTTGTTCATAGTTTTTTTAAAAAAACTATAGTCCGGCCCTCCAACGGTCTGAGGGACAGTGAACTGGCCCCCTGTTTAAAAAGTTTGAGGACCCCTGCACCAGTATTTAACTGCTCACCAAGCACTACCTCTTGGATTTCTTAAAGACACCAAAAGATCTGTTTTCTGAATTGTGGCCAATAATCCATTCAAGTTTCAAATTTTATTACAGGCAGACTTTGCTTTATTGTGTTTCATAAGTGTTGCTTTTTTTTTTTTTTACAAACTGAAGGCAAAACCCTCCACCAGCAAAAATGATTCTTTTATTGCAATACTTGCTTTATTACATTGGTCTGGAACCAAGTCCATGTCTCTGAGGTATGCTTGTGTAGCATTTAACTATTTAAAATGCTCCACTTGTTTCCTTTAAAGACCAAAATCCTCAACTTTGCCTAAATGGTCTTGCAGCAGCAATTTTTGCTGATCTCATCAGCTTCACAAAAGCCATTTTTAATTTTTTGTACTCCCTGCACCTCCTTACTTCCCCTTGAGGTGTCAGCCAAGTCAACTTCTTTTAGTCACACGTGTACCAAGTTCTTTAGAGTTAAGAGCCTTTTAATGGACTCTTCGTCCTTGAAGACTTCTATCCTCAAATTTGTCCAGTTAACTCAAATCCATTCCTCAAATTTTACCTTTAAAAAAATTTTGTTAATCCTCACCCGAGGATATTTTTTCCATTGCTTTTTAGAGTGGAAGGGAGGGAGGGAAAGAGGGGAGGCGGAGAGAAAGAAAGAAGCATCGATGTGATAGAAACACATGGGGGTTGCCTTCCCCATGCACACTAGAAATCGAACCTGCAACTTAAGTATGTGCCCTTGACAGGGAATTGAACCAGTGATCCCTCAGTGCTCAGGCCTACACTCTAACCACTGAGCGACATCTGCCCAGGACAAATTTTACCTTTTTTAAAAAAAAATGTTAGTATTAAAAATACTAGCATTTTATTTATTTTAGCACAATATACTTAAAATATTATCATTGTGTCATGTAACCAACACAAGAACTCAAATTTTACCTTAAATGTCACTTCCTCAGAAGATCTCAGAGAGCAGAGTTGAGGCGTGGTATAATTCTACAGGGTGGGGCAGACCCACCCACTCATCCACTGATATGCAAACTGATCCATCCAGGCGATTGCTTCTATTTCATTTCAAGGTTTCCTACCTCTTACCAACGACCACAGGCTAAGTGAACCAGCTCCTCCACCACACAGTTCTCCATTCCCTTGTGTCTAAGAGGAGGGTGTGGTGGTGAAGGCTTTAAAACCCACCTGAAAACCTCACTTCTACCTCAAGTTGCTCAATAGTAAGAATCTGGAAAACCTGCCATTCTCTGGGAATGAAATGGCCAATTCAAGCCAACAATGGCTTGATCACTGACGGACACGCCCCCACCTATGCTCAAGATCTCTTCCCGCGCTTCCCCCGCCCCAACCTCACTCAGAGTCATTGCGCAGGCGCGTGTCCATTACCTGCCCACTTCCGGAGGGACCTCCAATCAACACACAGCAGCCCAAGTGTGCGCCCCGACTAGAAACACACCCACCCCGGGTGGTTGAGTCTCAGTCCTACGTTGCACTGGGTTCCAGCACATTCTCAGTCCTGAGCCATCAATTCCAGGTAAGCCGGGAGCCTGCAGAACCAGGCCACGCGGGGCTGTGTGGGGTTTAGCTGAGCACATCCTAAAGGCTGCTGGGCGCCAGACCTCGAAGTCGCGGCTGGCCCACGAGTGGGTCTCCTAGGTCTGGCAAAGATCTTGTGAAATCTACCATTCCCAGACCTGTGGAATCAGAATGTGGGTGGTAGAATCAGAATGTAGGGTGTGGAATCAGAACATTTAATTAACGTTTAGTTAATTAGTCAAGAAGATTTTGATCTGAACAATAATTTGAGAATTGCCATGTTTTCTCCAAAGAATGATTGTTTGGTGTAGAAAAGTAGGGGAGGAGAGAGGACAAGTGGGAGGTGAAGGGAGTAGTAGCCACCATTGGAGAACCCACTGTCCTATATTGCCTACACCTCTTGGCCAATGTAAACATCCCTTAGTCCTCCCAAAGATCCTACAGTTAAGAATCATCATTACAGATTTACAGAGGAGCTCATTTAGGCTCAGGCAAATCAAGAATCATCCTGTATGACAATGAGTGAAACTGAGGCTAGCAATCTACCCGTTTTTTGTTTTTAAGTTTTAAGCAGTGGTTCACAAAGTAAGGTTCAAAGGCCAGCAGCATCACCTGGCGATTTTTTAGAAATACTACACACCAACTGAATCAAACTGAATTGGCTGGGGGTGTTGTGGCCCAGCAACCTTTTAACCAGACCTACCGGTAATAGGCAAGCTAAGGTTTGAGAACAACTTTCTTAAAGAACCAGGGGAATGTTTTAAGCTAGAAAATAAAAGGATTATATTTGCATTTAGGAAGATCAGTTTAGCCAGAGTTAGGCAATTGACTGGAGGGCACCATTGTGTTTAAGGGTAGAAAAAGGGCTCATGCTATAATCGTGGAAAGCTTGAACTAGAATGGTAGCACTGACTTTGAAACTAGTTGTGTTCACTTCATGGTCTATTTTGTTAATGGCCTCACTTATGAAAAGTAGGGAAAACCAGTGAACCAGCAGTTGTGACACAATGGTATTTATGTAATGCCTTTGAATAGGAGCTTGGGAAATGGAGGGTACAATGATACTTGTAGTGAATATCTACTACGTTCCTTAGTACCAGAATCCTTTTTTGGGGGGGTACATACTTTCTTAACAGTTACATATTTTTTTTCTTTTGATTTTAGCTTTCCCATTATGCTCTGCAATTTACTAGCTGCATGATATTGGGTAAGTTTCATAAAACATCTTTCAGCCTCTATTTTCTAATCTCTGACTACTCTATGCAACCTCACCTCCAATTTAAAAAGTAAACTTCATTCTAGAAGAGTTATGGATTTACAGAAGAGTTGTAAAGATAGTACAGAGAGCTTCCATATCCCCCACACACAGTTTCCCTTATTATTGCATCTTCTATTTGTATGGCACATTGTCACAACTAATGGACCAGTACTGATACATTGTCAGTAACTGAAATCCATATTTCACTCAGATTTCCTAGCTTTTCACTTATGCCTTCCAAGATCCCACCGAGCACTTTACATTTAGTTGTCATGTTTCATTAGGCTCCTCTTGACTCTTTCTCACTTACCTTGTTTTTTATGATCTTGACGGTGTTGAGGAGTATTTTGTAGAACGTCCCCCTATTTGGGGAGTGGGATGTTTTTCTCATAATTATACTAGGGTTGTGGTTTTTGAGGAGGAAGACCACAAGAGGTAAAGTACTTTTCTCATCACATCATATTAAGGGGGCGTACTATCAACATGACTTTTTAAAAAATATATATTTTTATTGATTACAGAGAGGGAGAGATAGAAACATCAATCAGATGATAGAGAACCATTGATCAGCTGCCTCCTGCACACGCATACACCACTGGGGATTGAGCCTGCAACCTGGACATATGCCCTGACCAGGAATCTAACCATGACCTCGTAGTTCATAGATTGAATCTCAATCACTGATACATAACAGCTGGGTTCAATATGACTTTTCACTGTTGATCTTGACCTTGATCACCTGGCTGTGGTAGTGTTTGTCTTTTCCTCCCTTCTTTTCAAACTTTCCTCTTAAGAAGGAAGTTGCTATGTGCAGCCCACTCAAAGAGTGGAGAAAATTCAAAGCTTTTAGCCTGGTTCATGTGCCCATCTTTCTTAATACCAGGAAAATTGGGTCCAAAATAACTGGAAACAAAAGACGACATGTGACGGGGGTAGGGGAGGCTGGGGGAAGGTCTATGGGGGGAAAAAGGAGATATATGCACTACTATATGTAATACTTTAAACAATAAAATAAAATTGAAAAAAAAAAGACGGCGGGGGGCGGGGGGGTCAGTTATGGGAGGATACAGTAAAAGGATTAACGGGAAAAGCACTATAAATTCAGGTAAGATTGTTGTGCAGATTGAAGTCATTGTCTTCTGCACTGATAAAAATCCCTAGAGCTAAAGTCATCCTGGCCCAGCCCAGGGAGACACATCTACAAATGAAGGTTTCCCTTACAAATGTAAATATCTTTTACAAAGGGTAACTTATTTTGTTTTCTGAGCTTCTCCTAAGTGTACTCTTTCTTAAAATTAACTAGCCTGAAATAATCCTTATGCCAAAGAGGCATATTTTGGGGTGACAAGTTCTGTTCCTCTACAGCTTCTAGACTATAAATTGTACATCATGTTTACTATTCTGAATACTATAGGCAGTTGTGACTCAATGGTATTTATGTAATAATGCCTTGTGCTATGGCAATAGGAAATTTTCAGCTCCATTATAATCTTATGGGACCACCATAATACGAGGGGGGGGGGCAAAAGTAGGTTTATAGTTGTTCTTAAGGGAAATAATACAATAATAAATAATAATACAAAAATAAACTTTCACATACAACTATAAACCTATTTTTGCCCCACCCTTTTTGTGCAGTCCTTCATTGATCAAAATGTTGTAAAGATTAAAAATCACCAAAGAGCCGAAACTGGTTTGGCTCAGTGGATAGAGCGTCGGCCTGCGGACTGAAGGGTCCCAGGTTCGATTCCGGTCAAGGGCATGTACCTTGGTTGTGGGCACATCCCCAGTGGGAGGTGTGCAGGAGGCAGCTGATAGATGTTTCTCTATCATCGATGTTTCTAGCTCTCTATCCCTCTCCCTTCCTCTCTGTAAAATATCAATAAAATATATTTTAAAAAAAAAATCACCAAAGCCTTAGTACCTATCATTACAAATAGTGTGGGCAAGTAGGGAGACTGATTTAGCAGAGACTTAAGGCTTTATTTGATGTAGTTCTGTGTTGGTATTTATTAAAAGCTGAATGTATTTTAACATTCTGAAACTTCTCTTCATATGTAAGTAAATTCACATATATGTAATGTGTAATGTAAAAAAGTGTAAATTTTATGGTATAAGTATGTGGATTTAGCTAGATTTCTTAGAGCTTTTTAGATTTTATGAGATAGTCTTTTTTAAAAAATATATTGATTTTAGAGAGGAAGAGAAGAGGGGAGAGAGATAGACACATCAATGATGAGAGAGAATCATTGATTGGCTGCCTCCTGCACACCCCCTACTGGGGATTGAGCCTGAAACCCTGGCATGTGCCCTTGGCCAGAATCGAACCTGGGACCCTTCAGTCTGCAGGCCAAGGCTCTATTCATTGAGCCAAACCAGTTAGGGTGAGATAGTCTTACAATACTTTTTACTGTACATGTGTTAAATGGCAGCACTGTGTATTCAAATTATTGTAGACTCAATTTTTACAGCTCTAATTGAGGATGTTAGCTCCTAACTTATAAGGTTGTTCTAAGAGCTTAATTGAATTAGTGACTGTATGAAAGATCTGCCTTTAGTGCATCACATATAAAAAACCATCTTTTGATCTGAGTCTCCCAAAGGAGTAAAACTTAGTCCCAAGAAAGAAGTGAGGAAAGGATAAGCAGTGTGGTTTATGAATAGGAAGAATAGCATGACACAGAATGGAAATAAGATTGATGAAAAATAATAATGGCCAAGTACTTCAGAGGACCATAGCCAGATGAAACTAATAAGCTATGAAGGACTCTGAATGGTTAGCTGAGGATGGAGCACTTTGTCCTGCCTCTTGGTAATTGACAGGCTTAAATAAGAGGAAAGGGTTAATTAGTTAAAAAGTGAAGGCTTGAAGGGTGAGTTAAATAATATCAAGAAGCAATAGGGAAATATAAAATTTGAAATAGCTTATAAAAATATATACTACATTAAAAAAAACTTGAGAGAGTCTGTAGGACAGGTGGAGGCAGATGACACTATTCTAAACTGAACAACATTTAAGAGCACTAATCAAATGCAATGTATGGGCGATATTTGAGTTCGTATTGAAATCTAAAATAGTTCTTCGTTGGCAAAGAACAACAGTAGGCATGTATTAGCTGGCATTTATATGATATCCTTATTTTAAAAAGGTGTAATCTCTGTTTTATAGATTAAAGAAATAGCATTAAAAATGCATTTTCGGAAAAATACTCAGTAAATATCAGGGAGTCAGTATCCTTTACTAATGTTAGCCCTTATGTTGTGAAACACTGCCTCCTGTAGTATGTTGTTATAATAGCTTTTATTGATGGAGATTTTATACAACTATTGCATTTTTCCTATTCTGCTGGTAGGAAGAGAAAATCTGTATAGTAAAAGAACTAGCTA
Source organism: Plecotus auritus (assembly GCF_963455305.1). Lineage (NCBI taxonomy): Eukaryota > Metazoa > Chordata > Mammalia > Chiroptera > Vespertilionidae > Plecotus > Plecotus auritus. The sequence continues at coordinate 63,938,345 of NC_137773.1, read as the reverse complement.
GGTCACCAAGACAAAGCCAAATGTCAAAGGCATACCCATATTATTGGGTTATGAGGAAAGGGAGAGGAAAAGCAAAAGTTGAGAAAGTATTAGTGTGAAAAGGGAAAGAATACTGTGTTAATGGTTAGGTGGTTCAGAAACTTGGAGGAAAGTTCTCACTTAATGTTATTGATAGGTTCTGTAATTTGAAGCAAAATGATATATAATAAAACCAGTTTTACTGTAGGCTAATTGATATAAACAAGAATTAAGGCCCTAACCGGTTTGGCTCAGTGGATAGAGCGTCTGCCTGTGGACTGATGGGTCCCAGGTTCCATTCCAATCAAGGGCATGTACCTTGGTTGTGGGCACATCCCCAGTAGGGGGCATGCAGGAGGCAGCTGATGGATGTTTCTCTCTCATCAATGTTTCTAACTCTCTATCCCTCTCGCTTCCTTCCTATAAAATCAAAAAAATATATTTTTTTAAAAAAGAATTAAGTTCCTGTAGCATCTCATCAACATTATAACAATGCAACATTGAACAAAACAATGTTATTCAAGGACCTGCTGTATATACATTTCTTTTTAAATAAGTCTTTATTGTTCAGATTATTACAATTGTTCCTCTTTTTTCTCCCCATAGCTCCCCTCCACCCAGTTCCTACCCCCACCCCATGCCCTTGCCCCACCCCACCCCATTGTCCTAGTCCATAGGTGTTCAATTTTTGTCCAGTCTCTTCCCGAATCACCCACAGCCCCTTTCCCCCCCCCCCCCCCCCCCCGAGAATTGTGAGTCCACTCCCTTTCTATGCCCCTGGTCTTCTTACCTAATAATAGACAAACATGTAAATTGACCGTAACTCCCCTACGTCCACAGGCAATCAGAGTGAGTATGCAAATTAACCCAACAAAGACGGAAGTTAATTTGCATACGTAGGCAACCAGCGGCTTGGGTCTCGGGAACTTTCTCAGCACCCAGGTCACTCCAAGGTAGGCCCCCCCCATGGGTCCTGAGCAGCCTGGGAAGGGCCTGAGTCAGGGGGCCCCTGGGCAGGGCCGAGCCGATGATCGGAGCCGAGGGGGCCCCTATCCAAGCTTAAAGCCTTGGCCAGAAGCTTTAGGCTTGGGCAGGGCCAGAGCCAGAGATTGGAGGGAGCTGGGGGGCCCCTGCCCAGGTCCCGAGGCTTTAGGCCTGGCCAGGGGCTGAGCCGCAGATCGATGTGAACTACAGAGGAAACACCTTTTCTGACCGCTCATTGGCTAAGCTTCCTGTATGCCACTGGTAATATTCTTAGTAACTTGGGTAATAAGAATCCAAAAAGGTGATCTAGGATTTTTCCACCACACTCCTGGAGAAAAAATCGAAGGTCCGTTGCTGGAGGGCTAAGAAATGTCATATCCTGCCCTAGCTGGTTTGGCTCAGTGGATAAGGCCTCGGCCTGGCGACCACAGGGTCTGGGTTCAGTTCTGATCAAGGGCATGTACCTAGGTTGCAGGCTTCTTCCTGGCTGGGGCCCAGGTCAGGGCTCATGCAGGAGGCAACCAATCAAAGTGTTCCTCTCACTTTGATGTTTCTCTCTGTCTTTCTCGTCCACATTCTCTAAAAATCAATGGAAACATATCCTCAGGTGAGGATAAAAAAACAAAAAGAAAGAAAGAATTGTCATATCCTATGAAAAACACATCTTGAAAATGCCTAAAGAAAGTTGTCATCTTTTCATGGTGAAGGGACTGGAGTCCGTGTTGATGAAAACACTACCTTGGTGGCTGCGGTGACTGGCAGTGGCTGCAGCAGCGGGGTGATGGTGTTGCAGAAGACCAAAGAAATACCAAGCATGCTTCCTAGAGAAAGGGAGGGACCCCGTTTATTAACACTAGTGGACTCCGGGAATAATTTCCAAATCAGAGTGAAGAGACACGCAGAGGGCTTCACTTTTTATAACTTTCTGGGGTCTTTGTTTTGCAGATATGATTCCACCCCCTTCCGTGGGCTTACAGGAAGGCCCCCAGGTGTTGGGGGTCCCCATGCCATATCCGATGATCTGTCCTGGAGCCAGTGATAACGACCTTTCCCCTCCCCCCCCCCAGGGTAGTGCATTGTTCACAGTTTTTATGGCCTGACACGCCTTGCAAGACCAGTTTCCTCCTCATTCACTCCCCTCCCCCTTGTCCCACAAGCTTCTTTTAGCCTTGTGGAGCAACAACCACAGATGTTATGGTGAACAGGGGTGACGACCACTCTTAGCTACTTCCTGCTGGAAAGGGATGATGACCAAGGGGTTAGCATCCCTTCTTCCTCTCAGAGGGGTTTGTAGGGAGTTCTTCTGGTTTATAGGACCATCTGAAGTTTAAAGGCATTCCCGTCCAGTTTGCAGGCAGACAGAGGTAAGCAGTGGGGTCACCAGGGGTAGGTGGTGTTTTCAGTCTTGGGGTAGAGTTGCATAGTTCATCTGGGAGGCGACCTGTTGGCTATTGGCCCTGGGTACTGCTGAAACAAATAGGAGCAGCATTAGTTAGCTGCACATTGGCCATGACAGGTCCTACTATTATTTTTTCTGTCCAATACAACCCCGCCACCCCCCCTCCCCCCCGGCCCACATGCATTTGGTAGTAGAGTTGTAACATTCCACAGGCTGATAAGAACAACTAACAAAAATCTAGCTTGATTGGGTTTTCTCATGGACAACCCGGTCTAGCATATTTGGGTAGCGAGTTTCTAAGCAAGGAGCAAAGGATGGCATGACAAGGTGTAATCCAACAATTTATGATAAGGCCTTTGTTTCCTTGCTGTGTGGGGAGCAGTAATTTTATGGTGCTTCTGTGTCCCAGCAAGAACAGATGAGTTCTCCTCCTGGTACTAGTCTCGGATTCCGCTGGCACTCATAAGAAGACAAAATAAGAATTATTAGATGAAACCAGTGATTATCCAGAAATACTAGCAGGGGTCCTCAAACTGCGGCCCGCCGAGGACATTTATCTGACCCGCCAGGTGCCGCTGCCTGTCCTGCTTAGCAGCCGACTCATCCCAGCCCACAGTGCGCATAGGAATTTGTTCATAGTTTTTTTTTAAACTATAGTCCGGCCCTCCAACGGTCTGAGGCACAGTGAACTGGCCCCCTGTTTAAAAAGTTTGAGGACCCCTGTACTAGAGCATGTTACATTAGGAGGAGATAAAGATTAGTGTTAGGGAGAATTCAGCAGGGTGTTATGTGAATTTCTTGGAGCAGGTTGCTCGGCCAGGTCTGCTGTCTTATTGAGGGTGATCCGCATGGGGTATTTCTGGTCAGAGATCACCTTCCACTCAGACTAGATGTCACTTGGCTGGTGGGCCGCCTTCACCCGGGAGTGGTGGATCCAGGTGTTTAGTCCTGCAACCTTAAGAGCTGTGGGGGTGGTTAATATGACTGGATAGGGTCCCTTCCAGGTAGGCTTGAGGGGCTCCTTTTTCCAATCCTTTACCCAAACCTGGTCTCCAGGTTTATAAGGATGTACAGCTATTCCTAGAGAGATGGGTAGTCGGTCAGTAACCCACCTGTGGAACTCAAAGACAGTTTTTCCAAGTCCTTGTAGTTGTTTCTTGGTTTCTAAGTTCCCTATTTTCCCCAAATCTCCCTTTGTCCGAATTAAGGGAGGGGGTCTACTGTATAGAATTTCAAAGGGAGAGAAACCTACCCTGGCCCTTGGGGCACAGCGTACCCTCAAGTACAAGAGGCAAGGTATCTGTCCAGAGTAAGGTTGTCTCTTGGCATAGCTTAGCCATAGCCTGCTTTAGAGTCCGGTTCATGTGCTCCACTTTGCCTGAACTCTGAGGCCTGTAAGCTGTGTGTAGATTCCATTTAATTCCTAAAGCCTTAGCTACCTGTTGTACTATTTCTGCTACAAAGGCTGGGCCATTATCGGACCCTATGGTCAGAGGCATTCCATACCATGGAATTACATCCTTCAGCATTGTCTTAGTGACTTCTCTCGCCTTTTCAGTGCGAATGGGATATGCCTCGACCCAGCCTGAAAAGGTGTAAACAAAGACTAGCAGGTATTCCCTCTGCTAGGCCCTATTTCTGTAAAATCTACTTCTAAGCCCTCAAAGGGAGCTTGCCCACAGCGCTGAACTATTGGTCCCACAGGACCCTGTTTAGCATTGTTCAGAGCACAGAGGAAGCAATTCTGAGAGACTGAGGCACACAAGGAGGGTAGACAGGCAATTAGGTAGTACCTGCCTAACAAAGCTTCTAGGGCAGCCTTTCCTAAATGAGTGAGTTCATCCTGCTGGACACAGACCAGCTATGGGCTAACTGTTCTGGGACATAGACCCTATGATCTGGGAGTATCCACCAACCTTCCTTTGTTCTCTTGCCCCCTTCTTTCTGGGCCCGTTTCTCTTCCTGAGGAGTGTATTTTGGAGGTTCAGGTGATTCGGGGGCCAACATGATCCGTGCCGGTGCTGCTTGCTCTTAGCAGCCAGCTTGGCTGCGGCGTCAGCATGCTGGTTTCCTTCTGATACTGCGTCTTTCTCTTTCTGGTGACCTTTGCAATGGATGATGGCTATTTCCTTAGGCTCCCAGACTGCTTCTAGTAACTTTAAAATCTCATTCTGATTTTTTATTCCTTTTCCTCCTGCTGTCAAGAGCTCCCTTTCCTTATATATGGCCCCATGGACATGCAGGGTAGCAAAGGCATAGCGCGACTCAGTGTAGATATTGGCACACATATTCTTACTGAGTTCTAGGGCTCTGACTAGGGCCCAAAGTTCTGCCCTCTGCGCTGTGCTTCAGTTGTCTCAAAGTTTGATACCACTGCATATCCGGCTCGTCTTTTTCCTTCATCTAAGAAGCTGCTGCTGTCAGTGAACAATACCAAGTCCGCATTTTGCAGGGGCCTATCCCTTAGGTCTGGCCGGCTGGAATAAACCTCCTCTAGGACTTCCAGGCAATCATACTCAGGGGCCCTCTCAGCAACAGGTAGAAAACTGGCAGGATTAAGAGTTCTTACTGCTTCTAATCGTACCCACGGGTTCTCACTTAACAATCCTTGGTATTGAGTCATTCGAGCATGAGTCAGCCAGTGCTGCCCCCTTGCTTCCATCAGGGTAACAACAGCATGAGGTACTTTTACATTTAAGTTTTGTCCTAAGATAAGCTTATCCGCTTCCTTGACTAATAATGCCATGGCTGCAAGGGCCCGGAGGCAACTGGGTCAATTCGCTTGGAGAGAAGGCTACTGGTCTTTGCCAGGATACAAACTCCTGGGTGAGAACTCCTAGGGCTACCCCGCTGTTCTCGTGAACAAAAAGATTAAAGTCTCGTGTCACATGTGGTAGCCCTAGTGCCGGGGCCTCATTTAGCTTTGCCTTTATGGTGACGAAGGCTTTCTTCTGTTCGGGACCCCAGTTGATGGGTGCCTTCTCTTCTCTTCAAGCTTCATAGAGAGGCTTGGCCAGGTCTGAAAACCCTGGGATCCAAATTTGACAGAACGCCGTCGCTCCCAGGAATTCCCAAATCTGCCGCCGGGTAGTTGGGACTGGGATGGCACATACTGCCTGCTTCTTTTCAGTCCCTAGCCTTCGTTTCCCTTCGGCGATCTGGAAGCCTAGATACTTGACTTCTTTCTGACCAATCTGTGCCTTTTTCTTAGGCACCCGATAACCTGTTTCTGTTAGTAGTCTCAGAAGGGCTCGTGTTCCCTCCCAGCACTGAGCTCGTGTGGAGCTGGCCAGTAGGAGATCGTCTACCTACTAAAGTAGAACACACTCCCAAGTCCTGTCCTGGGAACTTAGATCAGATGCTAGTGCTCCACTAAAAAGAGTAGGGGAGTTCTTGAACCCTTGTGGCAGTCTGGTCCAGGTGAACTGCTCCTTGGCCCCTGTAGTTGGGTTTCCCATTTGAAAGCGAAGAGAGGCTGACTGAAAGGCGCTAATTAAAGACAGAAAAAGGCATCTTTCAGATCTAGGCATGTAAACCATTCCGCCTCTGATGGGATGAGTCCCAGAAGAGTGTAGGGGTTCAGCAGTGCTGAATGCAGGGTTATAACAGCCTCATTAACAGCCTGTAGATCCTGGACAGGGCGGTAGTTATTAGTCCCAGGCTTTTTGACAGGCAAGAGAGGCGTGTTCCATGGAGACCTGCATCGTTTAACAAGTCCCCACTGAAGTAGCTGGTCTAAGTGGACCTGGATTCCTAGGCGTGCTTCTCTCGGAATTGGATATTGGCAGATTTTAACAGGCTGTGCCCCAGGCTTTAAGTCAATCAGCACTGGGGCGTGGTCCTTAGCCAGGCCTGGAGGATTTCCTTCAGCCCAGACCAGTGGGAATTCTTTTTCTAATTCAGGTTCTAATGGTGAGGCCTTTGTCTGGGGAGTATAAAGTCTCCATTCTTCCTCCTTCGGAACTGCTAAGGGCAGGATCATTGGGGAGGTCTCCTCACCTAGGTGAAGCTGTGCTGAGCCATCTGGAGCAAAAGTGATTTTTGCCCCCATTTTGGCTAAAAAGTCTCTACCCATTAGAGGCACTGGACAGTCTGGCAAGTACAGGAATTCATGAATTACTTGATAACCGCCAAGTTGGCATCGGCGAGGGTGGCAGAATGGTCTACGGGTCTGGTCCCCAGTAGCTCCAATAATGGTGACCTCCTTTCCTGAGAGAAGCACTACTTTCTGAGTGACTGCAGAGTGCTCAGCTCCCGTATCAACCATAAAGTCCACAGTCTGGCCCCCAATTTTCATTCTGACCATAGGCTCATGGGGGCCTAGCTGAAGTGAGCCCGGTCTGTCTCAGTTGGAATCAGCCATTGCTAGCCCAATGAGATCTGCTTCAGGTGGCTCTGGTTGATAGCGACTGGGTGGAAAAGGGGGTCCAGTTTTATTACTTTGTTGTTTGGGACATTCATTCTTCCTGTGTCCTGTTTCCTTACAATAAGCACTCTGGTCTCGTCTCAGGCTCACTTTTCCTTCCCCCCCTGGTCTGTATTCTTGCTGATCTGTCTGGGAGCCTGAGCCTCTAAAAGCAGCTGCTATTATATTGGCCCTTCTTTGTATTCTCTTTTCTTCCTCCTTCCTTGCTGCACTGTCTGGATTGATGAAAACCTAGTTAGCTATCTCTAGCAGTTCAGGAGCATTCTTTCCTGCAAACCCTTCCAGCTTCTGTAATTTTCTCCTGATGTCAGGCTGGGCTTGGCCTACAAAAACAGCATTTACTATGGTTTGATTTTCTGGGGCCTCAGGTCTAAAGGGGTGTAGATCCGATATGCCTCACATAGTCTCTCATAGAAAGCTGCTGGACTTTCATCAGGCTTCTGGAAAACCTCAGAGATTTTAGCAATGTTGGTGGGCTTCTTGGCTCCAGCCCTGACCCCCTGGAGGAAGGCCAGCCGATATCTTTCTAGCCCGGTCCTTCCATCTTCTGAGTTGGGGTTCCAATCGGGTTCCTCATCTAGGAAGGCCTTTCTGGCCCATCTGTCTGTATCTAATATTCCTGCCAGGGTCTGGGTCTGGAGCCACTTCCGAGCTTCTGTTACTACTCTCATGCGCTCCTCAGTGTTAAAGAACGTGAAAAGGAGTTGCTTGCAGTCCACCCAGGTGGGCTTCTGGGTCTGGAAGATCTTTTCTAGGAGGTCTATCATGGCCTGAGGTTTATCAGAATAAGCTGGGGTGTGATATTTCCAATTCAAGATGTCACTGGTGGTAAAGGGCTGATAATAATAGGCTGGCCCTCCCTCCTGCAAGGTCCCATCTTCTCCAACTACTTTGGCACCCCGAATCTCCCTTAGAGGCATCTGACGTGCTGGTTGTGGCCTGGGCCCTTGATCTGCTGAACGCAAGCGCCGCCCAGCTGGCTCTGGAGAGCCTGTTTGAGGAGAAACGGAAGGGGGCGGTGTTTCTGGACCTTTCAGACCAGCTGGGGAAGCACTTGGTGCTGCCTGTGGCACATATGGAGATGGTAAAACTAGTGGGACTTCCTCAGGGGATCCTGGCAGAACAAGGGGTTGGGTTCCCTTCTGAGAGACCTGTTTCTTTTCTCCTACTACTAAAACCTTACAGAGCCGGACCGAAGGCGGCAAGGTTTGAGCAATTCCTAACCAGCTGTCTATGTAAGGGAACTGATCTGGGTGTCTGGGGTCTGTGGTGACTACATTCCAGACCACCCTGACCAGTCCTACATCTAAAGAACCTTCCAGCGGCCAGCCGACCCCAAAGGCTGGCCATTCTAATTCACAGAATTTCCTCAGTGTTTTGGGGTTCATTTTAATACCATAGTCCTCAATAAACCCTTTTCAAAATTTTCCAACATGCAGTTGAGAACAGTGGGTTTACTTTGTCACAACCCAATGATGATCAGTGGCAAGAGAGAGACAAGGGTGCAGGAAATTAACTAAAATCCTGGAGGGTCTCCTTAAAGAAAAAATCCTTAATCAGCACAGGCAGGGGCAGGGTGGGTAAAATCTCTCCGCCCTGTGGAGCTGTGAGCCCCGCCCCTGAAAGTCCCAGCCAGCCAAAAGAGACAAGAAAAGCCGCAAATACCTTTAAGTCTACCCCAGAATTCCAAAATTTCATCCTAACACAGCAAAAACATAGAGCAAACCAAAGCCCCTAGTACACATAGACAGAAATTTTTAATAAATATCCCTTCGTGATAGAGAGCAAACATCTCTGAGAAAACTAGCTCAACAGCCCTGCTTGAGACTTGCAGACCATTCACCCTTCAGTAAATCAAACGTTTTAACCAGATGAGCAAATACAAAATCAAAGTAGCTTTCGCTTTCACACAGACCAGTTAATCAGCAGAAAATTATGCCAAGACAGACAAACATCCATACTCACACTCTCTCAGCAGACTAGCCCAGACTGGAACTGAGCAGATAATGCCCAACTCCCCCGATGGGCATGGGGGCACTCCTGGCACCCACACCCCAGAACAGAATTCTCGACCGACATCTTGGTGAGAACCTACTGGAAGAGTTAAGACTGTGTCCAGCCCCCACTTCTCGGTAGCAAATTGGCTAGTCCCACACACAAACAAGAGTGAACCCATAATTCTTTAATCGAATCTGAATTCACTCACCTCTGGAGTCCTGATTCCTGATTTATCTGACGAAGTCCTATGACTTCCGGGGAGGTGATCAAGCTGCCCCTTCTACTCACTTGGAGTGTGCCTGACAGACTGGGGCCCTTACCTTACCGATTCTGTCGACATGTCCAGAGGTGTCCGTCCACTTAGTCCAGATGCTGGTGGGTCCTGGGCTGAGGTCCTGGAGCACCTGGAGTCCCCTCCTTCACCCCCTCCCCTGGTTCAATTCTGCTAAAATCAGCAGCGTGGTCCTTCCGGAGGCCTGTCCCACGCCCCCGGGTCCCAAACCCCTTCCACTCACTGGAGGCAAGACCCAAATGCAGTTAGCTTCCCGGTTCAGGGAACCAAATGTTGCAGAAGACCAAAGAAATACCAAACACAATAACTAGAGAAAGGGAGGGACCCCATTTATTAACATTAGTGGACTCCGGGAATAATTTCCAAATCAGAGTAAAGAGACACTCAGAGGGCTTCACTCTTTATAACCTTCTGGGGTCTTTGTTTTGCAGATATGATTCCACCCCCTTTTGTGGGCTTACAGGAAGGCCCCCAGGTGTTGGGGTCCCCCAGGCCATATCCGATGATCTGTCCTGGGGCCAGCAATAATGACCGTCCCCACCACCCAAGGCAGTGCATTGTTCACAGTTTTTATGGCCTGACACACCTTGCAACAACAGTTTCCTCCTCAATGGGGCTAGTGCTTTCCCCTGATCAGCCCAGTCACCTCCCACAAAGGGAGGCCAGACTGGGGGGCGGGCCTAAGCCATCAGTAGGACATCCCCTGAGGGGGACCCCCCCACCCCCCAGTGCACGAATTTTGTGCACCGGACCCCTAGTTCTATTACATTCACCAGTTTATTCTGTTCATCAGATTTTTTATTCACTTACTTTTTAGATTCACTTGTTGATAGGTATGTATTTGTTGTCACTTTGTTGTTCATAATTTTTTTTAATATATTTTATTGATTTTTCACAGAGAGGAAGGGAGAGGGATAGAAGGTTAGAAACATCAATGAGAGAGAAACATCAATCAGCTGCCCCTTGCACACCCCCCACTGGGGATGTGCCCTTGACCAGAATCGAACCTGGGACCCTTGAGTCTTCAGGCCAATGCTCTATCCACTGAGCCAAACTGGATAGGGCTGTTGTTCATGATTTTTATCTTTACCTTTTTCTTCTTCTTCCTCTTCTTAAAGAATACCCTTCAGCATTTCATGGAATTCTGGTTTGGCTTGTTCTTATCTGTGAAGCTCTTTATCTGACCTTCAATTGTAAATGATAGCTTTGCCGGGTAGAGTGATCTTGGTTGTAGGTTCTTGCTATTCCTCACTTTGAATATTTCTTGCCACTCCTGTCTGGCCTGCATAGTTTCTGTTGAGAAATCAGCTGACAATCTTATGGGTGCTCCCTTGTAGGTAATTAACTGTTTTTCTCTTGCTGCTTTTAATATTCTCTCTTTGTCTTTTGCTCTTGGCATTTTAATTATGATGTGTCTTGGTGTGGTCCTCTTTGGATTCCTTTTGTTTGGGGTTCTGTGCGCTTCCTGGACTTGTAAGTCTATTTCTTTCACCAGGTGGGGGAAGTTTCCAGTCATTATTTCTTCAAATAGGTTTTCAGTATCTTAATCTCTCTCTTCTTCTGGCACCCCCATAATTCTGATGTTGGTATGCTTGAAGTTGTCCCAGAGGCTCCTTACACTATCTTCATATTTTTGGATTCTTTTTTCTTTTTTCTTCTTTTCCAGTTGGGTGCTTTTTGCTTCTTCTTATTTCAAATATTTGACTTGATTCTTGGGATCCTCTAGTCTGCTGTTGGATCTATGTATATTATTCTTTATTTCAGTCAGGGTATGCTTAATTTCTAATTGGTCCTTTTTCATATTCTTGAGGGTCTCACTAAATTTCTCAGAGGTTTCTAGAAGATTCTTGAGTAACCTTATAACTGTGGTTTTGAACTCTATATCCAGTAGTTTGCTTCCTCCATTCCTCTCATTTGTGACATGTTTCTTTGTCTCTGCATTTTGGCTGCTTTCCTCTGTTGATAGAGTGGCTTTGTGTGCTAGATGTCCTATACGGCCCAGTGGCTCAGCCTCCCCAGTCACCTGAGATGGACGCTCTTGGTGCACCCCTTTGTGGGCTGTGTGCACAGTCTTGTTGTAGTTAAGTCTTGATTGTTGTTGGTATCACTGGGCGGAATTGACCTCCAGACCAATTGGCTGTGAGGACCAGTTCCATCTACAATGGGAGAACTGCTATGCTGGAAACAACCTTATGGGGCAGGACTTGCTTCAGTGGGGCTTTGGTGCTCAATGAGTCTACCCCCTGAGTGTGTCTCTTATGGTTCTGAAGAGTTGTATTCTGGTGTGGTCTCACTTTGACCACTAGGTGAACTGGCTCTTGTATCTCCAAGGAGGTGCAAAGTCAGCCACTGCCTGAGGCCACGCAGGAGTTACAGAGAGATCTGCAGATTCCTCCTCTTAGTTTGGGGTTTGGAGGTGCAGATGAGGTACAGCTGTGGAGCAATGCCAGCTGCTGACTAGCCTTAGGCCTTCTTTTGGAAGCTCTGGGGTTCTTTGGCCCAGCTGCAGTTTGTTAGGTTAGGTTGCAAAAGGCCAGGTCATTCATATACAAATGCCTCTGCACATAGCTTGGGTGGGGTTGTAAATTGGGTGGGGTGTGGTCTTAGGGAATCACAGGGCAGTGCAAAGAGCAATGGTTGCCCATTGACCCTGCCCCGGATAGGTCCCTGGGTCTCTATATCCCACGGCCCCGTGCAGGAATAATGAACCTGCGACCACCTCTGAGAGAAAGCCGCCCTTGTGTTCCAACTTGATGTTTGACAGTCCAGTTTCTCCCCTTATGAGTCTGGGTCCCCAGAGTCTCGCCCGGTACTGGAATTCAGAGTACTCTGGAGTTTGTATCTCCCTCCCGATTGAAAAAGACGACAGCTGCCGAAACCGGTTTGGCTCAGTGGATAGAGCGTCGGCCTGCGGACTGAAGGGTCCCGGGTTCGATTCCGGTCAAGGGCATGTACATTGGTTGCGGGCACATCCCCAGTGGGAGGTGTGCAGGAGGCAGCTGATCGATGTTTCTCTCTCATCAATGTTTCTAGCTCTCTATCCCTCTCCCTTCCTCTCTGTGAAATATCAATAAAATATATTTAAAATAAAATAAAATAAAAATAAAAAAATAAAATAAATAAAAAGAAAAAGACGACAGTGTACCAACTTGCCAACCCGTTTCTGCGCACACCTCCATACCTTCACTCTTCCAGTACTCTGCACCTCCTACTAGTCTAGATGTGCTTTTCTCTTTCCTTCTTGTTGTAGAACTTCACTCAGCCAGCCTTCCCGTGGTTCTGGATGATATCAGTTTTTTCTTTTAATTGTAGTTTTGTTTTGTTTTGTTTTGGTTTTTTTAAAATATATATTTCTTTATTGATTTCAGAGAAGAAGGGAGGAGAGATAGAAACATCCATGATGAGAGAGAATCATAGATCGGCTGCCTCCTGCACACCCCCTACTGGGGATGGAGCCCACAACCGAGGCATGTGCCCTTGGCCGGAATCGAACCGGGGACCCTTCAGTCCACAGGCTGACGCTCTATCCACTGAGCCAAGCCGGCTAGGGCTTAATTGTAGTTTTGATGTGGTTGTAAGAGACAGCAAGTTCAGGTGTTTACCTATGCCACCATCTTGTTTCCTCTCTGTATATACATTTTTAAATTGAACCTTCTGCAAGTAATTTTCAGTCACCAACATAATTCCCCCACTATGTTTCAGTATATTTTTCTTTTCTTTCTTTTTAATTTTTTTTTTATTGATTTCAGAGAGGAAGGGGGAGAGAGAAAGATAGAAACATCAGTGATGAGAGAGAATCATTGATCAACTGCCTCCTGCACACCCCACACTGTGGGTCAAGCCTGCAACCTGGGTATGTACCCTGACTGGGAATCGAGCCATGACCTCCTGGTTCCTAGGTCTACCCTCAACCACTTACTATTGTTGACAGTATTACAGATGTCTCCCATTCCTCCTCCCCCCCATATATTTCTTAAGTAAAAGGACATTTTATTTCTTACCTATAATAATTAATATGATAAATTAAAAACAATACTGATGTAATATATCTACTAAAATTCTCATATTTGACCCCAAAATGTTTAACTTTTAAGATCCCAGATTAAATCAGGGATTGCACATTTCATTTGTCATAGCTTTATAGCCTTAAATGTAGAACTTCTTTAATAAGATTGAGATGGAATATTTTGGGCAAGAATATTTTGTAGACAATGCTATGTATTTAATATTGCATCACATCAGGAAGCAAAGAAAGTCTGTTCAATATTTTTGTTGTTTTTTGGTTAATAAGAAATATGTGAAGTGAACTTTACAACTATGAATTCCTGTTTTTCAAAGAACTTACAATGATTTTAGCATTCATTGATGATTCTTATGTGAATGTTTTAATACATTGGTGATTGTGGGATCATATTTTTTAATTTAATGTCTTTTCTCATCCATAGAAATGATTCCTGTCTTAGACCCAAGTCCACTTTCTCGAAGAAGAAAGTCATTAAGCTTGACTTCATATCATTGAATGGGAAGAGCAGCAGTCCAGCCAATATGTTCTAAGACGCAAAAGTGGTTATACTTGGTGCAGCCTGTGGTGTATACTTGGCAAAAGCTAAGGGGCAGAGGGATAAACAAGTTAGAAGATGCTATCAATATGCCAAGCCAGTGAAACCAAGCTTGTCAGTTTGTGAGGTCTGCGGGGGGATATCCACTGCTGGCTGTATCTTGAAGCTAAAGCCAGGCCTTACTAAAGGACACATTACCTTTATCCACCACCACCTTTGTTTACAGTTCAATGGAGTTTGAAACAGCTCTGGCAAACTTTCAAGCAGGGGCTAGATGTCCTATCTGTTTGGACTACTTGAAAGACCCAGTGACCATTCATTGTGGTCATAACTTCTGTCTCTCCTGCCTCAATGTGTCCTGGAAGGATCTAACTGATACATTCCCCTGCCCCTTTTGCCGATTTTGCTGTCTAGAAAGGAAATTTGCAAGCAACCCCCAGCTGGGCAATTTGACTGAAATTGCTAAGCTACTCCAGGTAAGAAGAAGTAAGAGGAAGGGAAAAGAAGAGTTTTTATGTAAAAAGCACAATCAGGTTTTGAATTTTTTTTGTCAAAAGGACTTAGAGGTCTTATGTCCACAGTGCAGTTTCTCCAGTGATCACCGGAATCATTACATTTGGCCCATAGAAAAAGCAGCCCCCTATCATCGGGAAAGATTGGAGGTCTGCATTGAACCATGGAAGGAGAGAATGGAACAAGTTGAAAAAGTGATAACTATGCAAACCAGAAAATCATTGGAACTGAAGAAGAAGGTAGAATATAGGAGAGAAGAAATAAGGTCTGAATTTGAACAATTTGAGTTGTTTCTCCAAAATGAGCGAGAGACTCTTCTTCAGCAATTACAAGATGAAGAAATGGATATTTTAACAAAACTAAATGAAAACCTAACAAAATTTTCAGATCATGTTTCCACATTAAAAAATCTCTTAAAGGAGATAGAGAGCAAATATATGAGGTCAGACCTGGAATTCCTGACAGAAGTTAAAAGTATCTACCATACATATAAATCCCTAAAGGCCCCTCTACCTTTTTCATTCCAGTTAAAGGAGTATGGTTATCATCTTCCTCCACAATATTCTGGCCTAAACAAAATTATCAGGCGATTTCAAGTTGATGTATTTCTAGATCCTGAAACAGCACATTGTAAACTTACTGTCTCAGATGATAGAAAGACAGTGCAATATGGACATAGGGTGCAAAACTTATCTCGTAACCCAAGGAGATTTTATAATGGCCCAGCTATTCTGGGTTCTGAGGGATATAATTCTGGCAGACAGTATTGGGAGGTAGAAGTGAAAGACAAGTTTGAATGGGTCTTGGGTGTCTGTAAAGACTCTATTCCCAGAAGAAGAAGAAGGAGTCAGAATCCATCAGTTTTTTTACAGGATGGATTGTGGTGTATTAAGCGAAGTGGTCAGAATAATTATATTGCATTGGGTCCTAAAAACATATATCTTGTGCCAAAAGTAATGCCTAGTAAGATTGGCATTTTTTTAGACTATGAGTTGGGTGAGGTTTCCTTTTACAACTTGAGTGATAGATCTCTTCTCTATATTTTTAATGATTATTTTACAGGAGCACTTTGGCCATATTTCCATACTGGAATGGACTCAAAACCTCTTAAAATCTGTACAATAACAGATTCTGAATAATGAACTATTGTAAGACTCTTGTTTTTTTTTTTTTAAGTGAATCTTTATTGTTCAGATTATTACAGTTGTTTCTCTTTTTCCCCCCATAGCTCCCCTCCACCCCACCTTCTGCCTTTAAACCACCCCCACTGCCCTCATCCATAGGTGTACGATTTTTGTCCAGTCTCTTCCCACAACCCCTCCCCCCCCCCCGAGAATTGTCAGTCCACTCCCTTTCTATGCCCCTGAATCTACTATATTCACCAGTTTATTCTGTTCATCAGATTTTTTAGTCATTTATTTTTAGACTAGAGGCCCGGTGCACGAAATGCATGCACTGGGGGTGGGGTGGGGGAGTGTCCCTCAGCCCAACCTGCACCCTCTCCAATCTGGAACCCCTTGGGGGATGTCGACTGCCTGTTTAGGCCTGATCCCCTAAACAGGCAGTCGGACATCCCTTTCACAATCCCGGACTGCTGGCTCCTAATTGCTCGCCTGCCTGCCTGATTGCCCCTAACCGCTTCTGCCTGCCACCCTGATCACCCCCTAACCACTCCCCTGCCAGCCTGATCGACATGAAACTGTTCTCCTGCCGGCCCAATCATCCCGAACTGCCCTCCCCTGACAGCTCGGTCACCCCCAAATGCCCTCCCCTTCATATTCCCTCTTTATTAGATAGGGTTTTTTCTTTAACATATTGGACGGACAGTGTACCTGCCATGGCCTTGACAAACCCGTAAAAATGTAAACCGAAACTAAGTGTCATAAAATAAACTCCTTAAACAGGAATTTCATCAGACCTTGGAAAGGTGATATCATGTGCTTGTTTCTTCATTTCTTCCTTCTGTTTCTTTTTCTTAATGTTTCATCTTTTGTCCTTTCCTTTCTCCTTTTATTCCTTTTCTGTCCTCTCTTTCTCTTAACTTTTCTGTTGGTAGAATCGTCAGTACTTGAATCTGTCTTGCTTCCAGAAGACGAAGAAGAGGGAAACACCGATATCTGAAGAAAAAGGTGATCTATGTTGGGATCGGTGGTGTTTCCGGTTTTGCTTTTCCTGGTTTGTTTGTCATTTCTGCTGGCCCCAGCATCTTCAGGACTTGTGCGTGGGCACTTCTTATTCATGTCTTCAAAACCTGCCTGCCTTGGTGAAAACTGTAGGGGAAAAGGCTTTCCTGGGTGGGCTCAAGCCCTGCCTGAGGTGCTGAGGAACCAAGGCGGGGAGCACCAGCCACGGCCCTTTCAGAGCCAACCTCCGGACCTTGGACTTTTTATCCTCAGATAAACCTGCCAGGTCTCCAAGGCAGTTTTATATTTAAAAATCCTTTAAGGCACTGATCTTAGCAGAAACCAAGTGGTTAAAATGACCTCCGCGATGGGTCTCCTAGGTTAGCATTCCTTTGTGAAGTGCGAACCAGGCCCTTCAAACAGAAACCAAGGTTTTTACTGCCCATGGCTCTGGGCAACGCTCTGCAGCAGGTGTTTGAGGACCTTCACTTTGGCTTTACCACATGCAATCGTTCCCATTCCTGACGCCCAAGGGCCAGATCTGGATATCTAAAATGTTAAGGGGCATTTAGGTGCCTGAGGTTCTGTCAGGGACCAAGAAAACGTAATTAATTGCATATGTTTTAAAATCCAGTTTTGATCCCCCCCCCTTTTTTTTTAATTTTCAATGTAACATTTTTTTAATTTTAAAAATTCTTTATCGTTTAAAGTATTGCATATGTCTCCTTCTTCCCCCATCCCCCAGTTGAGCTGTCCCCTGCAGTTCCCAACCCCCAGCACAGACTCTCACCTCCCTACTGTCTCTGTCCATTGGTTATGTTTATATGTATGCATACAAGTCCTTTAGTTGATCTCTTCCTCTCCAAAGCTCCCACCCTCCCCTGCTTTCCCACTGAGATTTGATGACCTGTTTGATGTTTCTATCTCTCGAACTATTTTTGTTCATCAGTTTATGTTGTTATATTCCACAAAAGAATGAGATCATGTGATACTTATCCTTCTCTGACTGGCGTATTTTTCTTAGCATAATGCCCTCCAGGTCCATCTATGCTGTTGTGAATGGAAAGAGTGCTTTCCTTTTTACAGCAGCCAAGTGTTTTTTAGAGATATGTATCTCTCAGTGGGGCACAGAGCAGGTGCTCAGGAACCCACCAGTTTTACTGCACTCCGTCCTCCACCATCCACTTGGTCTCATCTCCTGACTTACCAGGAGCAGAAGGATGAGGTTGGGTCTGTAATGCCAAAAGAAAAGGTGAATCTCCCAAAAGGATCTTTCTTGACCCTCTGCAACAGGACTGCATGAGCCCTGACCTGACCTGTTATATATACACCATTAGGAGGACCTAGCTATTAGAACCACACCCACCAAAGTCCAGGGCTCCTCCCCCAGGGGGAGGGGCGGGTTAGGGCAAGAGGATTTTCAGTATTTTCATCATGCCAGAATGGATTAACTCTGCTAATTTGCAGGATCTAATTTGTACCCTTGCTAGTCTCGATCTCTCTCTCCCAAAGAACTACCTTGACTTTAAGAGCAAAGCATTTTTAAAAATATTTTATTGATTTTTTTATAGAGAGGAAGAGAGATAGAGTTAGAAACATTGATGAGAAATATCCATCAGCTACCTCCTGCACACACCCTACTGGGGATGTGCCTGCAAACAAGGTACATGGCCTTGACCTGAATGGAACCTGGGACCCTACAGTCTGTAGTCCGATGCGCTAACCACTGAGAAAACCAGTTCGGGCCTGGCTAGTCTCTCTTGATCCTCAATACCATTTCTTTGCTTGTTTGTTTATTTATTCATTCATTCATTCATTTAAAATCTTTACTGTTGAGCCCTAGCCGATTTGGCTCATAGGTAGAGACGGCCTGAAAACCAAAGGTTCTTGGGTTCCATTCAGATCAAGGGCATGTATCTTTCCCAGTTCCCTGTAGCCCAGGACCCAGGTCAGAGCATGTGCAGGTGGAAACCAATCCATTCCTTTCTTTCACATCCAAGTTTCTCTGTCTTTCTCTACTCTCCCCAAAAGTCAATGGAAAAACATCCTCACATGTGAGGATGAAAAATAAATAAAGGAATGAAATGAAAATATCCTTAAAAATAGTTGGAAGCCTGAGCTAGCTTGGCTCCGAGGATAGAGCATGGGCCTGTGGACTGAAGGGTGTGTGTTCAGTCCGGGTTGGGGGCTGAATCCCCTTGCAGGAGGCAGCCGATCGATGATTTTCTCTCACCATTGATTTTTCTGTCTCCCCCCTCCCTCTCTAAAATCAGTAAAAAATATTTTTAAAAATAGTTGGAAGCGATCAGTAACTTACTCTCTACACACACAAAAATAATAGGAAACCACTGAAAGGCCCCCCATGAATCTGCATCTCTCCCACCTGGAATACATCAGGTACTTATGCATAAAGCCACATCCTGAAACATAGACAAAATTTGTAATTCATGTAAATACACAAAAACTTTATTGAACTGTGCCTTATAATGAACAGTGTAATCCAAAATTTCAGAAGCACTTCAGAAAGAATTGATCAATATTCCAAATACTCCATATGTTCCCACACACCTTGCTCTTGAGAAAAATGGGGGTGGGGGTGGGAAGAGAAAACAAGTATTCATATCACAGAAGTGTTTTTTACAAAATATTGGTGAAAACCCTGGCCAGTGTGCCTCAGTTAGTTGGAGAATTCTCCCATGCACCAAAGGGTGGGCAGATTTCATTCCGGGTCAGGGCACATACCCAGATTGGGGTTCAATCCACAATCTGGGTGCATTCTGGAGGCAGCCAATCAATGGTCCCCTCTCACACTGATGCTTCCCTGTCTCCCTCTCTCTTCATCTCTAAAAATCAGTACAACAACAAAAAATGTTGGTGCTAGATCACTGATAGTTGTATGAAATTCTACCCACAAAGGCCTATGTAATACTTTCATATATGTATAATAAAAATAAGTTCCAGCTGGTATACCCCAAAAGATAGAGCTTCAGCCTATGGACTGAAGGATTCTGGGTTCCATTCACTCAAAGACACATGCCTCGGTGGGGGGCTGGATCCACAGTAGAGAGTGTGCAGGAGGCAGCCGATCAATAACTGTCTCTTCACTGATGTTTCCATCTCTCTCCCACTCACTATCCCTCTCCCTTCCCTCTGACATTCATAAAATTATATTTGAAAGTAAAAATAACAATAAAATTATGATTAAAAAAATTCTACCTACTGCCTGTAAATCACAGGAAGAAAATGAAACAAAGTGACAGTTCACCCTTCCTAATCTCTTAAAGCACAGACAGTGAGAGGTTTGGGATCACACCCGATATAGAAGTAAGGCTTCAGCACTTCAGAAAATGTATCCCAGAAGGAATGGATGTGAGACATGTCATTCAAACTGTAAAAGGAAACCTGACCCAACTCATAGTCCAGATAGATGCCAATGCCTCTGGGCATTTCCTTCAGCACAAGGGTGACAGGAACAGACCCTCGTGCCACATAATCACCATCCTGCAGCTGAATCGTCCAACATCTGTTCTCCTGTCTTAGCAGGGGCTGCTTTTTCTCCTTGGAAAGGGAGTCTTTACAGACCCCCACGGCCCACTCAGGCTTGTCATCCACCTGGACCTCCCAGTAATGTCGGCCACAGTCAAACCCTTCAGAACCCAGGACAACTGGGTCGACCGCAAATCCCTTTGGATTCCGACGAACTCTTTGCTTTTTCCTCACAAATGTCACAGACTTTTTATCCTCAGACACAAGCAGATTAGGATGTGCGGTCTTGGGATCCAGGGTAACTTCTTCTCTAAATCTCTGTATAATTTTCTGCAGGGCCAAAAACTGCGGAGGAAGACTGAATTCTTCTCTCTTATACTGGAAGCAATAGACACCTGGGGGTTCTAGTTTTTCACAACGCTGGAGGACACCTTTGATATTCATCATCAGTTTCACATCTGACATCACACTCTTTTCTGCCAACTCCTTTAGTAGAACTTTAAGTTTAGAAATGTGGTCTGAAAATGCAGCTTTGTTTGCACTGAGATTCCGTTGAATGTGCTTCTCTTCTGCAGCTATCCTCGAGAGAACTGCCTCTTCCTCACACTCAACAGATTCTATCAGATCCTCAAATTCAGCAGCTAACTTTGCTCTCCGGTTTTCCACCTTTTCTCTCAGTTCTGTTAGTCTCATGTCTTGGGTGTCTACTAGTTTCTGAATGTCTGCCATCTGCTTCTTCAGGGGCTCA
The DNA here is from genome assembly GCF_963455305.1 of Plecotus auritus. Lineage (NCBI taxonomy): Eukaryota > Metazoa > Chordata > Mammalia > Chiroptera > Vespertilionidae > Plecotus > Plecotus auritus. Next base: position 63,917,799 of record NC_137773.1, on the reverse strand, counting down.
ATGTAACTGCTGAGCCTTTGCCTGTGATGAGAGGCAGCCTCCTCCATGGGCCTCACCTGGTGGCCCTGGTGGCCAGGGGGCTGAGTGCACAGGGGACACAACAGCTCTAGGTCCTCCTCACAGAAGAGGGTCAGGGCCTTGTTGTGCTTTTTGCACAAGCGCCTCTCTTCCTGCTGCTTCATCTTGTCCCTGGTGATCTGGAGGAGCTGTGCCATGTCCACCATCCTTCCCAGCTGGGTGTTGCTCCACATGTGCCACTGTTGGCAAGGGTGACGGCACACAGCACATGGGAAACTGTCCTGCAGACCAGCCCAGGTCTGCTGGATGCAGGAGCGACAGAAGTTGTGCCCACATTCGATGGTGACAGGGTCTCTCAGGTTATCCAGGCAGATGGGACAGTTGATTTCTGTCTGGAGTTTTGCCACAGCACCTTCACCTGCCATTGTGGCCTGAATGAAGGATGGGACTGAGGTGGGTTTCTTCAGGAGGTTGAGCTTGTGAAACCTCTCCACTGAGAAGCAGATCCACCTTCAGATCTCACTGGCCTTCCTGTGTAAATTCTCTTTATCAATTAAGGGCAGCCCCTGGTGTCCTGTGAGGTCCTTAGCTACAGAGGAAGGTGCCCAGAGGAGCTCCACTGTCCACTTGCAGCCAATCAAAGTAGTTGGAGCACTACTGTCCTTGGCAGCTCAGAGGATATGAATCCAAGTTCAGCAATTCTCTTGGTCAGAAAGCAATCATGACTCTTAGGTACCGACTGGTTCCTGGGGATGAGAAAATACAGTTTCATGTAAAAAAAAAAAAAAAAAAAAAGAAAGAAAGAATACTTACTATTTGTCTTGTGGCCCTGCCCTGTTAACTGCCACCTTTGAGGGAACCATTGATTTCTTTTCCCCAGCCCTACAGGTCAAATACACCCACATTCATCACTGTGGGTCTGCAAGGAACTGCAAAAGGTGTGAAAATGTTTCCTACTAGATTCTCTGTCCCTGGGCTAGGTTTCAGCTTTAGTCAGCTATTATCTGGGGGTTAGGGAAAAGTGCTTAACATCCTTAACATTAAGAGAGTCAGGTTAACAAATGTAAAAATCCAAACCTCCATCACTTCCAGTTTTTGAAAAACCTCAGCAATGGATTTGGCACTTTTTGTCTTAAAATACAGTTATTTCTCTCCTGGCCGGTGTGTGCCACTGATTACAGTGTTGACCCGTGTACTCAAGAGTCTTGGGTTTTCCCTTCAAGAGCATGTACCTAGTGCAGGTTCCATCCCCAGCTCCGATGGGGGCGAGCTCAGGAGGCAACCAATAGACTTGTCTCTCACAGCAATGCTTTTCTCTTTCTCCTCCACCCCACTCCCTCACTGCCTTCCACTCTGTGCAAAACCATCAATGCAAAATATTCTCAGGTGAGGATTAGCAAAAAAAAAACAACACAAGTTATTTCTGGTAACACTGACTTCATGATTCAGTCAAACCTCTTCTCCCATCCCAAACAATTCAGTTCTCTCAACCAAATTGTTCACAGAAAATGTCTCAGTTGTTGACCAAAACTTCAGTTTTCCACCTGACAGCTCTTGCATGCTGATACCTGGGCATGACAAAAAGTGTCTCAGACAAAAAAACACAAAGGAAAGAATGCTTTTGTTGGTGGCTAAATCAATAATTAGCACAATTTTAAAACATAAAGTGACCAAACAGAGAGCTAATGCAGCCTTAGTCGGTTTGGCCCAGTGTATAGAGCTTTGGCCTGAGGACCTAAGGGTCCCAGGTTCCATTCCATTTAAAGGCGTGTACCTGGGTTGCAGGCTCCTCTAGGCCCTGGCCCTGGTCTGGGCACCTGCAGGAGACAACCAATCCACATGTTTCTCTCACATCCATGTTTCTGTATTTCCTTCTCTCTTCCACTCTCTCAAAAAAGCAATTGGAAAATATCCTGGGGTGAGGATTACAAAAATAAGAAAGCTAACTAATGTGGCTGAGGGTGTGAAAGTGCTCACCAAACCATCACAGCCAATTGAACAGGTAGAAAAACTGTTGCTGATTGAATAAATCAAAAGCAGATAGCCAGTCATAGCATCTCCTAAACAGTTGAGAAGACAGTTGAGCTTCCCCTACAGTCAGCACTGATCCTAGTAGAGACCAAGAAGAGGCTGGAATGACCTCCACCTTGGGTCACCTCGGCTGCCACCCGTCAAGGAACAGTAAAGACAGTATCGTGAATTTTTTCAACTCCTGCTGCAAAATAACACACATTTAGAAGATCTTAGCCAAAACCGGTTTGGATCAGTGGATAGAGCGTCAGCCTGCGGACTGAAAGGTCCTGGGTTCGATTCTGGTCAAGGGCATGTAACTTGGTTGCGGGCACATCCCCGGTAGGAGGTGTGCAGGAGGCAGCTGATCGATGTTTCTCTCTCATCGATGTTTCTAACTCTCTATCCCTCTCCTTTCCTCTCTGTAAAAAATCAATAAAATATATTAAAAAAAAAAAAAAGAAGAAGAGTTTTTTTAAAAAAAAAAAAAAAAAAAAAAAAAAGATCTTAGTTCCCCGTTCCTATAACCTCCCTGTAACCTTAGTTTCTGTGCAGCTTCCCTGGCTAAAGCTGTTGAATAAGTAAATACAGGCCAGGTCTCAGGGTTTCCTTTAGGGACTGAGAGTTTTGGGGGCTACCTGCTTGTACTCTGAGTGCCTGCAGGCCTATTAAAAAGGTCCAGTCAACACAGGGTCTGACTATCTGGGATTCAGGCCCATATCTCTAACCTCTCCCGACCCTCCTATAGAAAATCACTCCCACCTAACTCTGCCTGTACACAAACCCAGCCTCACTGAGACATAATGGAAGGTAGTCCACATGCAGCTCCTGACCTGCACCTTTAGGCGCTTTGTCACCCCCTTAGTTCAGGTTGGGATCCTGGTTTCCGTAATATTAGCAAAAGCATTTGATGACTTAGGAAGGCCTGGAACCATAATGACAGCATTCGGCCTAAAATAACCTGAATCCGAATTAGAATGCCCTCGGGAGGTGAGGACTGGGCCCTCCCAGGGCAGCAAAACAGAAAGCGAGGTTTTTACTGCCCATGGCTCTGGGCAACTCTGTGTAGCGGGTTTTTGAGGACCTTTGCCTTGGCTTTGCCACATGCAAATGTTCCCATTCCTGACAGCCAAGGGGTCACATAAGTATATCTAAAAATTTGAAGGGCATTTAAGGGACTTAAGGTTCTTGCAGGTACCAGGAAAACATAAGTAACGGAATGTGTTTTAAATAAGCCAACCACAGTTTGGATTCCCTTTGGAGGTATATGTCTCTCTGGGGGGCACAGAGCAGGCCCTCAGGAACACACAGGTCTTACTTCACTCTGGACTCCCACACCCACATGGTCCCATATCTGGGCTCACCAGGAGCAGAGGGCTCTTATCCTATCTGTAGTGTCAACAGCGAAAGGAGAACCTCCTACAAGGATGTCTCTGGACAGTCTGGCACAGGACTACAGGAGCCATGACCTGACCCTGGTATATATACACCATTAGAAGGACAGAGTTATTAACCACGCCCAACACAGTCAGTGGCTCCTCCCCCATGGGGGGGGATGGACCAGAGTAAGAAGATTTTCAGTGCTTTCCTGAAGCCAGAGATTAACTCTGTTATCAGGCATTATCTATTTTGCCCCCAGACTATTCTCTCTTGATCCTGTCAACACCATTTATTTACTTACTTATTTTTTTAAATATACATTTTTTATTGATTTCAGAGAGGAAGGGAGAGGGAGAGAGACATAGGAACATCAATGATGAGAGAGAATCATTGGTTGGCTGCCTCCTGCATACCCCACATTGGGGATGGAGTCCACAACCCTGATGTTGGCCTTGACTGGAATCCAACCAGTGACCTCCTGGTTCATAGGTCATTGAACCATTGAGGCATACTGGCCAGGAATTTATTTATTTATTTTTTAATCTCTAGTGTTGAGCCCTATTCAGTTTGGTTCAGTCAGTGGATAGAACCTCAGCCTGCAGACCTAAGAGTTCGGGTTCCATTCCATTCAAGGGCACCAAGCTTGGTTGCAGACTCCTCCCCTTCCTGTGCCTTGGACAGAGGTGCTCAGAGGCAACCAATGGATGTGTTTCTCTCACATCCTGGTTGCTCTAGGTCTTTCCCCGTCCCTTCCAGTCTCTCTAAAAAGCAATGAGATAATAGCCTCGGGGGAGAATTGAAGAAAAAAAAATAGAGTGCTGACTTTGCTAGGGATGTGAAAGTGCTCACAACAACAATCACATGCAATTGAAAAGATTAAAAAATAAACACGCTGCTGTTGATTGGATAAAGGATTAGTGGTTAACCAGGGATAGCATTTCCAAGGCAGTTTTATATTTAAAAATCCTTTAAGGCACTGATTTTAGCAGAAACCAAGTGGCTAAAATGACCTCCACATTGGGTCTCATAGGTTGCCACACTGTCAAGAAACATTAAAAGCAGTATCATGAATTTCTTCCACTCCTTACAAATTAACACACCGCCCTAGCCGGTTTGGCTCAGTGGATAGAGGGTCCGCCTGGGGACTGAAGGGTCCCAGGTTCGATTCCAGTCAAGGGCATGTACCTTGGTTGCGGGCACATCCCCAGTGGGGAGTGTGCAGGAGGCCACTGATCGATGCTTCTCTCTCATTGATGTTTCTAGCTCTCTATCCCTCTCGCTTCCTCTCTGTGAAAAATCAATAAAATATTTTTTTTAAAAAAAACAAAAAACAAACAAATTAACACACATTTGGAAGATTTCAATTCTCCAGTACGATAATCTCCCTGTGAATCTCACCATGTATGCCCAACCCCGGCTAAAGCTGTTGAATGATGAAAAAACTGGCCTGGAGTCGGGGTCTCCTTCAGGGACTGAGAGACTTTGGGCCACCTGCTTATACTGTGGCAGGCTCTCTCCAGGCCGATTAAGGAAGATCAAATCAATACCGGTTCTGAGTATGTGGGATTCAGGCCCACGGCTCTAACCTCTCCCCTGCCCTCCTGTACACAAACACTCCCACTTATTTCCGCCTGTACACGAACCCGGCCTCACTGAGAGGAGACATAATGGAAGAAAGTCCACATGCAGCTCCGGACCAGTTCCACGAGGCGTTTGGCACCCCCTTAGTTCGGGTTGGGTTCCTGGTTTCTGAAATTTTAGCAAGCATTCTATGACTTAGTACAAGACTCCCCATAATGCAAGCATGTGTCCTAAAGAAACCTGAATCCGAATTAGAATTCCCTCTGGGAGTGCGGACTGGGCCGTTCCAGGGCAGCTGCACAGAAAGCAGTTTTTACCGCCCACAGCTCTGGGCAACTCTGAGCAGCGGGTGTCTGAGGACCTCTGCCTTGGCTTTACCCCATACAAATGTCCCCATTCCTGACTCCTGGGGGTCACATCTGGATATCTAAAATTTTATAGGGCATTTAGGTGACTTAAGGTTCAGACCGGGGCCAGGAAAACATAACTGCTTGTGTTTTAAAACAAGCCAGTCCCGAGTTTGAATTCCCGTTGGAGGCATATGTCTCTCAGCGGGGCACAGAGCAGGCCCTCAGGAGCCCACAGGTCTTCCTCACTCTGGCCTCCCGCACCCACTTGGACCCATCTCCGGACTCACCAGGAGCAGATGGCTCTTCTCCGTTCTGAAACGCCAAAAGGGAAAGGCGAATCTCCCACTAGGAGCTCTCTACACCGCGTGGCACAGGACTGTGTGAGCCCTGACCTGAACCTGGTATATATACTCCAGTAGAAGGCTCCAGCTATTAACCACGCCCACCAAAGTCTATTGGCTCGTCCCCCACGGGGGAGGGGAGAGCAAGGGTAAGAGGATTTTCTGTGTTTTCATCAGGTCTGAAAGGATTAACGCTGTTTGTATGCATGATCTAATTTGCATCCTGGCTATTCTCCCTTGATCTTCTCTACACCATTTATTTTATTTATTTATGTATGTATTTAAATATTTTTATTTTTTTCTTTACTAAATGTAATCTATATATATATATACATTTATATTTATATATATACATTTTTTTATTGAATTCAGAGAGAAAGAAAGTGAGAGAGGGATACATCATTTATGAGAGAGAACCATTGATTGCTGCCTTTTGCCCACCGATACTGGGGATAGAGCCGACAATCCAAGCATGTGCCCTGCACTGGAATTGAATGGGGACACTAGTCTACCGACCACTGCTCTACCCTCTGAGTCAAACTAGCTAGGATGTATTTAAATCTTTATTGTTGAGCCCTAGCTCGTTTTTCTCAGTGGATAGGGCTTTGCCTGTGGACCTGAGGTCTCAGGTTTCCTTTGATTCAAGGGCACCTATCTTGATTGCAGGCATCTCTGCCACATGGACCCTGGTCAAGTCATGTGCAGGAGGCAACCAATTTATGTGTTTCTCTCACATGGATGTTTCTCTGTCTTCCCTCTCTCTTCCACTCTCTCTTAAAAATCAATGCTGTGGAAAAGAGCATGGAGTTTCCTCAAAAAGTTAAAATTGGAACTCCCATTTGACCCAGTAATCCCACTCTAGGACTATATCCCAAGGAACCAGAAACACCCATCAGAAAAGATATATGCATGGTTAGAGAGTAGATATTTTTAAGCATGCTTCCTCCAAGTCAACTTAGCCTTGAATCCCAACTGCACCTCACAAAATAGCCTTGCAAGATAGAACAGTGTCAGCTTTCTGAAGAACAGGATGACACTGTAAATAACATGGTCATCAATAATATGACCCTGACATTATTTAAGAAAAACTATTTTGTCTTAAATTGCTTGCTCTGCAAAACCAAGATGTAGTAAATGTGCTTAAAAGCGGTCCTGCACAAAGGTTCAAGTCTGCTTTCTGGACTCCCTGTGTGGAGAACGGCAGAGCAGTCACCAGCCGGCAATAAAGGCTCCCTAAATTTTAATTTGGTCTGGACTCCAGTGGTCTTTACTCGTGTTCGCGCCACAACATTTGGAGGATCCCTCGAGATAACCAGCCTTTTTCTGGTCCTGTGACCGGAGCCCACCGGGGTCCCCGGACTCTCCAACCCAGGGGGAGATCTCTGAGAGACATCCCTCAGCCCCGGGACTGGTGGAGATCGGAGATCCTGCCTGCTAAATTTCCTGATTGACTCTGATCGGAGCCACCTGGATCTGGTTCTTACCAGTAAGAAACTTATTTCTGGTTCTGTGGGCTCCCATCTGGGGTCTCTGGAAGGCTGGATGCAGTGCTACTTCCAAGATCCCAGCGCACGATGGTGCCCGGTGATCCTATGTTGGTTGTTATTGTCTTTGTTATTCTGTGTTATTGTGATCTAATTGTCTCTATCATTAGAATGGGTCAGTCTGCCTCATGTTCTGTCTGTACTCCCCTGCAATGATTTTTTAAAAATTTTCAGGTAATCAAGCGGCAAACAGATGACTACAGAGCCTCTGTTAACACTTTTGATTTACAGAAATTTTGTGAGCGGGAATGGCCGACTTTCCTATATCCCAGTGAGTGGCCCCCGGAGGGGTCCACCGATCTAGGGCTGGCATATAACGTCCAACATGCCGTTTTCGACAATCCCGGCCACCCAGACCAAATTCCTTATATACAAATTTGGATAGACATTTTGACTGACAATCCCAAGTTGCTCTGGGACTGCCAAAAACCTCCCCAGAAGAAGGAAAAATTGGGACACAGACGGAGACAGACTGAACCTCCCATCACTAAACCTCCTCCCATAGAGACCGAGGGGAAACCGGATGTGCCAGCGCTGCAGGGAGGGCGGGAAGGAGCGAGTGAGGGGGCGGAGGTATGGGATGGGAATGGGGAAGTGCTGGTGCAGGAGCGCCGCTGTGTGCTGGCCTGGAGGTCCGAGCCACCCCCCCCCCCCTCAGCCTGAGACTGAGAACTGCAACCTGCCTGCCCTTCCTGATAGATTTACAGTGCTTCTGGGGGAGGAAGAGAGCCAAAAACTGCTCCGGAGCAGGTGTGAGAAAGGGTAGAGGTGGTGGAATTCACTCTCAGCCTGCTGAGATAGAGAAGCCCTAGGCTGGGGGTCAGGGGAATGGTTGGAGATATCGGAAGTGGTGAAGGTGGAGGTCTTTTGGGGCCTTGGAGTTAAGAAGGAAAATCTGGGAGGGAGAGCAGCTGTTTCTTAAGTGTAAAAAGCCTGATTATACAGGATCTCAGACCGCTTGCCTTATTTCCCCTGCTAAGGACAGAGTAAATGGTTAATGCAGAAAAGGGGGGGGGGGCGTCGGCGGGGAGAGCAGGGAGAGATAGGTTTTTGTTGATTTTGCTGGCTACAACCCGCTCTGCTGGCGTCCTTGGTTTCTTGCTTATCTGAACTATGCTAGACTCAAGGCTTTCTACAAAACACAGTGGATCTTCCTCTGCCCCGTTTTCTTCTTTTTAACCCTTCCAATACACATAAAGAAAATCTCATTGTCCGAGCCTGGCAGGGCGGGGTTGCTGGGTACTTCTTGGGTGGTGGTGGAATCTAAGAAATTCTGGCTGTTTACTTTTTAGGAATCATTAAAGGATTGAGGTTTCAAAGAATAAGGAATACTGAATAGAAGGTCTGAGGCATAGTTATGCATTTTTAAAGGACATAGAAAGAAGGTTTGAAGGCTAATTTGGAAGTATAAAATTTATAAAGGTTGTGTATGTAATAAGAAGGAGAAGAGAAATGTTGAAAGGAAATCAAATAATACAGGCCAGTAAGACAGGAAGAGTAAATAATTTACATTCTGCCTCCCTAAACAGAGGGTAAATAGTTATGCCAAAGTACTTAGGGAGGGACTAATAAAAGAAATCTAAGAGTTACTGTTTGTTATAATTCATTCAGAAAATATTACTTTGGAAAGTCCATAAAAAGGACTGGCAAGGAAAATTCTATCTTAAAGCAGGTCAGTATATTTTTCTCCTTATCCAATTCCTCCGAAATTTGGCAATACTTAATAGATAAATCATGGCAATACATTTCTTTGCATAAATTCAATAAGACCGGTTTCCAATAGTGGTTTTATTAACCAGAAACTTTGACTGGAGTATCATGTTTTAAAGAGCCCTGCCTGAACTCTGAAGACTTGAAGCCAATAAGAGTGCCATGGAGAAAGTCTGGTATCCTGCTTGGTAGCCCTGAAAATAGCTGGTGCTGGAGCATCAGGCCCATACCCTACCATCACTGGCGGTTGGTCAGAGTAGAAGGGGAGCAATAAGGGCACCTCTGCATCCCTGCGGGACCCCCACACACTCTGAGCCGCGACGAGTAGGAGGGCTGAGATGGGCCTTGAAGCCTAGGACATGGCCCCAGGTAGAGCCACTACAGGTGAGGACTTCACCTAACTCAGCAGATACTACAGGCAGGCCTGATGGCAGCTGGATGGCTTAGCTTCCTGGCCCTACAGGGCACATTAAGATTCAATCATGAAATTCCAGCAAAGGTTGTCAGTTACCATTCTTGCTATGTTTATGCAAACAATCAGGCCAAATTAAATACAATAGATAAATTAGTCTTGATTTGGCTCTTTGATAAACATGGGGGTAATTTTGAGGAGAAAAATTCTATTTCAATAGAAGTTATTAAAACTGAAAGGTTTTCTTTACCTTCCACCAGACCATTTGTTACAGTTTGTCTCCACCAGGTCACAAGCCCACCTCCTTCTGTTCCCAGGCCTCCTTGTCCCTCTGACAGACAGCAAGGATGTCCTGGCTCTGAGGGAAATCTCTGACCCGCTTCAGCAGGAAGTAGCTAGAAAAGCCCACCAACGTCCATTTTCCCTAAAAGAATTCAGAGCCAGGATCCTTGAGGTAATATATTAGGCAGTTAGGCAGATATGAGCAGAGCAAGGACAATGGGCCAGCTAGCACCACCAGAGGTAATTAAGTCTTTCCACCTCTACCTATGTGAGACGAGGGGACTCCCCAGAAGCAAGAGGGAATGAGGCTGCAGATGAAGCGGCCTGGGAGGCTGCCCTAAAACCAGTGGGGCCTCTACAGATTCTAGTAACTCTTCCAAACCCTGACCTACCCACCTTAGCAGCTTACATGGAAACCCAATCTAGAAAAGCTGAAATCCATAACCAATCTTTACTCAAGTTCTTACAGGCTTTACAGTCCACCCAGAAAGCAGTCCAGAAGCATGTCTGATCCGGTCCATCCTTCCACCCTGGTGACTCTGTTTGGGTAAAGAAATTTGCCACACAAGGACTGACTCCTACCTGGAAAGGACCACCTCCACAGCAGTCAAGGTCAACGGGATCTGACGTGGCTTCATCACACCTGGCTTAAGACAGCCCAGGCAAAATAGAGAGTCCAGGACTCTTGGGACCCTCTAAAGATTAGTCCTGGCCCTCATTCCAGGCCCTTATCTTATAAACAGGCCCACTGACTTTATTCAGCAGAGAATTAATTCTATCAAGCTTATAGTCCTCATGGGTCAATATAACTCCCTCACCAACAATGACCCAGAAGAAACAATGATTTGATTCTCCCATAAAAACCAGTGGGGAATGTTAGAGAGTAGAAATTTTTGAGCATGCTTCCTCCAATTCGACTTAGCCTTGAATCCCAGCTGCTCCTCACAAACTAGCCTTGCAAGATAGAACACTGTCAGCTTTCTGAAGAATAGGATGACCCTGTAAATAACATGGTCATCAATAATATGACCCTGACATTATTTAAGAAAAACTATTTTGTCTTAAATTGCTTGCTCTACAAAACCAAGATGTGGTAAATGTGCTTAAAAGCGGTCCTGTACAAAGGGTTGGGGCTGCTCTCTGGACTCCCTGCATGGAGAAAGGGAGAGCAGTCGCCAGCCAGCTAATAAAGGCTCCCTAAATTTTAATTTGGTCTGGACTCCAGTGGTGGTTCACTCGAGTTTGCTCCACAATATGCACCCCTATGTTCACAGCAGCACAATTCACCATAGCTAAGATTTGGAAACAGCCTAAGTGCCCATCAGCAGATGAGTGGATTAAAAAACTGTGGTACATCTATACAATGGAATACTATGATGCTGTAAAAAGGAAGGGACTTTTACCATTTGCAACAGCATAAATGGAACTGGAGAGAATTATGCTAAGTAAAATAAGCCAGTCGGAGAATGATAAATATCACATGATCTCACTCATATGAGGAATATAATGATCAACATAAACTGATGAACAAAAATAGATTCAGAGCCAAGGAGCAGGGAAGGGGGGTAGAGATCAACCAGAGGACTTGTGTGCATGCATATTAGCATAACCAATAGACACTTACACTGTGGCAGTGGGGGCTTGCTTTCAGGGGTGGGAGTGGAAGGGGGGGATGTGTCAAGGGAAAAAAGAGATATGTGCAATACTTAAAAAAAAAAGATAAACATGAACACTATTATTTGGAACATCCAAAAAAAAGAAAAAAAAGTTAACAAAAATAAAAATCATTGGGACAATATCTTCGGTTGAGGATTAAAAAAATAGAAAAAAAAGTGTGCTAATGTTGTTAAGAGTGTGAAAGTGCTCACAAAATAACAAAGTAACAATTACAGCCATTGACAAGGTAGAAAAAACTGTTGTTGATTGGATAAACGAAAAGCTATTAGCCTGTGATAGTATTTCAGAGGCAGTTTTATACAAAAATCCTTTAAGGCTAGTAGGGGGTGATTGGATCAATTTAAGTGTTTATTTATAGCAAGCATGTCAATCTTGCCGCCGGAGAATATTTTTTCCACCCAGCCAATATAATGGTATATAAGAAACGTTTTAATTAAAATGTCATAACTTAGCCCTGGCCAGTTTCGCTCAGTGGATAGAGAGTCAGCCTACGGGCTGAAGGTTCCCAGGTTAGATTCTGGCCAAGGGCACATGCCTGGGTTGCACACTTGATCTCCAGTAAGGCGTGTGCAGGAGGCACCCAATTAATGAATGTCTCATCAATGGTATTTCTACCTCTCTCTCCCTCTCCCTTCCTCTCTGAAATCAATAAAAAGATATATTTTTAAAAATGTCATAACTTAATTTTTACAATATCCCATTATACACAATTATTAATAACGAACTACAATGTCCCTTATGACTGATTATTATAATCATGTTGTATTCATTTCCCTAACACACGGTACCGGCAGGCGCACCATTTCTTTCCACTAATACTAGCAGCAAATATTTTAGCAGCCTACTGCCACCTCATTAGTCTTGTACTGACTTGTTTGGTGTGCCAAATAGGAAATATTTTGCTTTCAGAGCACAAGAAAAATAAGTTTATTTGCATTACGCTTATCAATTTGTACACTTATTCCGTGTCTGGTAAGTTAATGTTCAAGAAAAAAAATATTAATTTTTATTAAAATGTTCTATTATTCTATGTTAACGATTACGCACTTATTTCAGCCTTTGTATTCAGCATGTCTCTATCGAAATAAACCTACATTTCTATGAAAATTGAAGCTTTTGGTTTTTTGCGGACCACATAAACTTATTAGGCCGGTGTTAGCCTTTGAGTTTGACATGCTTGATTTATACATTAAGCATTACATGAGACATGTACTGTATGTATAAGAAATGTTAGAACAGAGAATCATTTGGGGGTCTGGAAGGTATTAATGCAATTTACATGATTTCTAATGGGAGAAATATGATTCAGTTTTTGAACAGCCTCCAGAATGAATTAACTTAGAGAGCCGAGGCTCAAACGTATATCAAGACTTACTTGCTTTTCATTTACATTTCTGAAATGCAGGATATATCCACTGTGTACCTAAGTAGATGGGATTGGGACCAGAATAGATTTATTCTGAATACTCCCCAGGCAGGAAAGCAGATTTATCACATGCACGGAATGCAACTCAGGGACAGAAATTCAATTTGAGTAAAAGCTGGGAACCACACACACACTAGCCTTTGAAGTTGGCAACGTGTAACTCCTCAAGCTTCTTTGAGAAGACAGTTGAGCTTTCTCTTACAACCAGTCACTCATCATAGCAGAGACCAAGAAGAGGCACAGTGTCCAGGAACAGTGAAGACAGGATCATGAAATTTTTTCAACTCATGTTGCAAATCAACACACATTTGGAAGATCTCAGTTCCACATTGCTGTCATCTCCATGTGATCCTCGCAATGTATCCTTAGTCCCTGGCTATATCTGTTGAATGGCTAAAATACTGGCCAGGTCTCGGGGTCTCCTTTAGGGACTGAAAGGACTTTGGGCCACTTGCTTATACTCTGAGTGTCTGTCTGCAGGCCAATTAAGAAAGATCAAGGCAGCCAGGCCAGCAGGGCTCAGGGATTGGGCGTCACCTTGGATTTCCCCTCAGGACACATGCCTGGGTTGGGGGCTCCATCCCCAGGGCGCCGTGCAGGAAGCAGTGATCAATGATTCTCATCATTGATGTTTCTATCTCTCCCTCTCCCTTCCTCTCTAAAATCAGTAAAAATATATTTAAAATACTAATAAAAAAGGGGGGGCAATGGTAAGATATGTACACATATAATACTTCAATAAAAAAAATTAAAAAAAAATTCTCTTGAAACTTAAAAAATAAATAAATAAATAATAATAAAAAAAGTTCAAGTCCATACCAGGTCTGAGTATCTGAGATACAGACCCATGGCTCTAACCTCTCCCCTGCCCTCCTGTACACAAACACTCCCACCTATCTCTGCCCATACACAAACCTGGCCTCCCTGAGACATAATGGAAGGTAGTCTACATGCAGCTCCTGACCTGCACTATGAGTCACTTTGTCACCCCCTTAGTTTGGGTTGGGATCCTGCTTTCTCTATTTTTAGCAAGCATTCCATGACTTAGGAAGGCCCCAACCTTAATAAAAGCATGTGTCCTAAAATAACTTGAATTCGAATTAGCATTCCTTTGTGAAGTGCGAACCAGGCCCTTCAAACAGAAACCAAGATTTTTACTGCCCATGGCTCTGGGCAACGCTCTACAGCAGGTGTCTGAGGACCTTCACCTTGGCTTTACCACATGCAATCGTTCCCATTCCTGACGCCCAAGGGCCAGATCTGGATATCTAAAATGTTAAAGGGGAGGGGGTGGAAAAATGGTGGCGGAATAGACAGACTTGTCCCTGAGCAGATAGAAAGAACAGCTGAGGGTCTCACGGGGAGTGTCTGTTGGAGAGTTAAGGGACAGCTATACTCCAGGAGAAGGTGGGGGACTGCTGGACGGGGGTTCCCTGACCGGGCAGCCCCCACTGCTGTCGGGTTCCCTCCCAGAGCCACAGGCTCAGACCCGGAGACCACGCCATCTTGAAAGGGAAAGTGGATGTTATTGGAAACCTGAAAATCTACAACTGTGGCACCCACCGAACAGCTGCAAACCCCAGAGCACCAGTCCCCAATGGGCGCAAACACACGGATTCAGAGGAGCTCTACACTCCACCACGGAAAGGTCAGATTTCACCTGGGATAAAGTGAGGTCTTTGGTCCCAGCGGGACAGAGAAATGAGCGCACTGCTGGAGCTGGAGGACTGGGGGAAGTCTGCACCTAGAAAAATCCGTGGCTGTTGGGGCTGGCGTGAGCTGTGAATGAGAAAGGGGGTCCTCAGAGCTGCTAAAAGAGGGGATCTCTAAAAAGCAACCCATTTTGATCTGACACAGAAGGACAGCCTAAAAATTTTGGGAGTGTTCCGGCTGCTTGGACACAAGGGGGAAAGGGAGATTGCGCAGGCTTAGGTGCAGACGCGGAGTTCGCACATTCGCGCTCTCGCCTCTTTGAATCCTTGCTTCTGATTACTGAGATCAATACATAGGATCACCCAGTTGGGGAAACCCTAGGAGACTGCAGGGGAAAGTTGTTTTTCTGGAACCTGGGGATCAGAGCGGGGAGTGACCATCAGAGAACCAGCTCTGGGGCAGCCCACTCCCACAAACCGGTATTGAGTGCCACAGGGAAAGCAGGATCTAAGCACAGACTAGAGAGGACCTATAGACCCAGAATTCAACCCAGAAACACTGCCACCCAGGGGCTGAATCACAATTTGACTCTTGTGTAATCACAAATTAAGGAATACAAGAAAGTAAGACACACCGCCTGCTTAAAAATCAGGACTGGCTTACAACACTGAGGAGCAGTGGAACGCAGGGAACTGCAGTACTGTCCTGACTGGGAAACAGGTGTGCCAAACAGAACAATAGAGGAAGTGAATGACCTTCACTACTGCACATTTTATTTTTATTTTATTTTATTTATTTTTATTTTTTATTATTTTTTTCTTTTTCGTCTTTTACTTAAGAAACTGATTTTTTTCTTTTTTCCTCACTTGATTTACCTTTTTAAATATTACATTTTTATTTTCAATCAGTATTATTACTACTACTATTTTACCTTTTTTTAAAAAAGTGTTATTTTATTTTCTCTTTATTTGAGATTAGTATTCTACATTCTATTTTCATCTTTCCTTTAACATCATTCTACTCTATCTCAACTCAACCTTTATGCCATCACTCTCTTCCTAACTTTTGCCCTTTTGTTGTCCTGTTTCTCTTACCCTTTTCCAGCTTTAGATTTCTCCTAGTCTTTCTTTTTACACCCTGTTAAAATTTCACCCTACTTATATATCTAATTTCCAATCCCCTGCTCCGAGTTCATACACAACTCTCTCTTCTCTATCTTCACTATCCAAAAAATTGTTTTTCTCTCTGTCCTTTCATTGTTGTTTGCTTGAATGTTGATTATATCGATTTTTTATGCTTGTTTGTGAGATTGTTTTGCTTATTCTTTTTTTGTTGTTTTGTTTTTTTGTTTGCTTTGTTTTTATTTGTTTTTTGCATCTGTTTTTCCTCACCTTGATTGATATTAATTGTTGTTTGTAGTTTGTATTCATCTCCAGGTACTTATTATTGGCATTTGCTGGGATTAGTGGCTGTTCAATTGGAGTTTTCCCACCATATATATAGTTTGATCCTCCTTTCTTTCTTATTCTCTTTCTTTTCTCTATTACTTTTTTTTTCCTTTTCCCAATCTCATTTTAGCACTCCTTTCTTTTCTTTTTTTTTTTTTTTCTCTTCTTCTTTCAATCCTATCCCCGAATTTGCCTTTCTCTGGTGGTCACCTTTATTTGGGGTTATTAATATCATGAATACATTTCTGTTCAGTGCCTTGTGTGTGGTACCTAGTTGTGTTGTATTTTGTGCCTTTAAATCAATGCAGGAGAGAGAGAACTATATAACCAGACACTGGGAAAAGAGAGACCAGGGGGAGACAAAGAAACAGCCCGCATATGAAAGAAAAGCAGGCATCACCAGAAAAGGAAGTAAATGAAATGGAGACAAGCAACCTGCCAGAGAAAGAATTCAGAGAAATGGTCATAAGGTAGCTGAAAAGAATGGAAGACAAATTTGACAATATGAGTAAGAACCAAGAGGAAATGAAGAAGAAGCAAGAAGAAATGAAAAATGACATCACTGCTATAAAGAACTCAATGGAAAGCATCAAGAGTAGACTAGAAGAAGCAGAGGACTGCATCAGTGAGCTAGAAGACAAGGTAGGAAAAAATACCCAAGTAGAGCAGTTTCTAGAAAAAAAAAATTAAAAAGCAGGAGAGCCTAAGGGAACTTTGGGACAACACGAAACAAAACATCTGCATAATAGGGGTTCCAGAAGGAGAGGAAACTGAGCAAGGAATAGAAAACTTGTTCGAAGAAATAATGACAGAAAACTTTCCTGACATAGGGAAGAAAAAACCCACACAAATCCAAGAAGCTCACAGAGTCCCAAGTAAAATGAACCACAAAAGACCGACGCCAAGATACATTATAATTAAATTGGCAAACACCAATGACAAAGTAAAAATCTTAAAAGCAGCCTGAGAGAGACAGAAAGTTACCTACAAAGGAACCGCCATCGGACTAGCAACTGATTTCTCAACAGAAACTCATCAGGCCAGAAGGGAACAGAATGAATTATACAAAGTCATGCAAAGGAAGGGTCTCTATCCAAGAATACTGTACCCAGAAAGGTTATCAATCAAAATTGAAGGTGAAATCAGGAGCTTCACAGACAAAAAGGACTAAGGGAATTTATTACCACCAAACCAGCAATACAAGAAATGCTAAAAGGTCTGCTGTAAAAAAAAGAAATAGGAAGCGAAGAAGGAACACAGGGGTAAAGAATAAAAATGGCGACAAATAAGTACCTATCAATAATAACTTTAAATGTAAATGGATTAAATGCCCCAATCAAAAGACATAGGGTAACGGATTGGATAAGAAAACATGACCCACATATCTGCTGTCTACAAGAAACACACCTCAGAAAAAAAGACGCACACAAACTGAGGGTGAAGGGATGGAAAAAGATTTTTCAGGTGAATGGAAATGAAAAAAAAGCTGGGGTAGCAATACATATATCTGACAAATTACATCTCAGAGTGAAGGACATAACAAGAGATAAGGAAGGCCACTTCATAATACTAAAGGGAGCAATCCAACAAGAAGAAATAACTCTGGTAAACATATACGCACCCAATACAGGAGCACCCAAATACATAAAAAAAAACTCCTGGAGGATATCAAAGGAGAGATTGACAGCAATACAATCATAGTAGGAGACTTTAATACCCCACTATCACCATTGGACAAATCCTCTAAACAAAAAAATCAGCAAAGAAACATCAATCCTAAATGACTCATTAGATCAGATGGAATTAATTGACATCTTCAGAACATTTCACCCCAAAGCCACAGAATATACATTCTTCTCAAGTGCACATGGGTCATTTTCAAAGATAGACCATATGTTGGGTCATAGGCAAAGTCTCTTCAAATTCAAGAAGATAAAAATCATTTCAAGCATCTTCTCAGATCACAGTGGCATAAAACTGGAAATCAACTACAATAAAAACAATCCAAAAAAATCAAACACATGAAGACTAAACAGCATGCTATTAAACAATGACTGGGTTACCAGAGAGATCAAGAAAGAAATAAAAAACATCATAACAACAAATGACAATGAAAACACAACAATCCAATATCTATGGAACACAGCAAAAGCAGTCTTGAGAGGGAAGTTCATAGCTCTACAAGCCTACTGCAAAAAACAAGAAACAATGGTAATAAATTACCTAACCCTACAACTCAAAGAGTTAGAAAGAGAGCAACAAGAAAAGCCCAGTGTAAGCAGAAGGAATGAAATAATAAAGATCAGAGCGGAGATAAACAACATTAAAACCAAAAAAAACTACAAAAGATCAACAAAACCAAGAGCTGATTCTTTGAAAGGATAAACAAGATTGATGAACCTCTAGCCAGGCTCACCAAGAAGCAAAGAGAGAGGACCCAAATAAACAAAATCAGAAATGAAAGAGGTGAAATAACAACTGACCCCACCCAAATACAAAGGATTGTTAAAAAATACTATGAACAACTCTATTCCAACAAACTGGACAACCTGGAGGAAATGGACATATTCCTAGAAAAATATAACTTTCCAAAACTCAATCAGGAAGAATATAAACATTTCAATATGCCAATAACTATGGAAGAAATTGAAGCAGTCATCAAAAAGCTTCCAGCAAACAAAAGCCCAGGGCCAGATGGCTTCACAGGCAAGTTTTACCAAACATTCAAGGAAGAACTAAAATCTATCCTCCTCAGACCATTTCAAAAAATTCAAGAGGAAGGAACACTTCCAAGCTCATTCTATGAAGCCAGCATCACCCTAATACCAAAACCAGATAAAGACAACACAATGAAAGAGAATTACAGGCCAATATACCTCATGAACATAGATGCCAAAATCCTCAACAAAATTCTAGCAAATTGAATCCAGCACTACATCAGAAAGATCATACACCATGACCAAGTAGGATTTATCCCAGGAATGCAAGGATGGTAAAATATCCACAAATCAATAAACGTGATACATCACATAAACAAATTGAGAGATAAAAATCACATAGTCATACCAATTGATGCAGGAAAAGCATTTGACAAAATCCAAAACCCTTTCTTGATAAAAACTCTCAACAAGGTGGGAGTAGAAGGATCATACCTCAACATAATAAAAGGCATATATGATAAACCCACAGCTAACATCATACTCAATGGGCAAAACTAAAACCATTTCCCCTAAGAACAGGAACAAGACAGGGATGCCCACACTCACCACTCCTGTTTGACATAGTACTGGAAGTATTAGCCATTGCAATTAGAGAAGAAGAAGAAATAAAAGGCATCCATATTGTAAAAGAAGAAGTAAAGCTGTCCTTATTTGCAGATGACATGATATTGTACGTAAAAAACCCGGAAGACTCCATCAAAAAACTAATAGACTTAATAAATGAATTTGGCAATGTAGCAGGATACAAATATAACACCAAGAAATCTATGGCATTTCTATACACCAATATTGAACTTACAGAAAGAAAGACTAAAAAAGCATTCCCATTTACCATCCCACCAAAAAAATTAAGATACCTAGGAATAAACTTCACCAAGGAGGTAAAAGACCTATATGCGGAAAACTACAGGACACTGAAGAAAGAGATAGAGGAAGTTGTAAACAGATGTAAGAACATACCATGATCATGGATTGGGAGAATCAACATCATTAAAATGTCCATACTACCCAAAGCAATCTATAGATTCAATGCACTCCCCATTAAAATACCAACGGCGTATTTCACAGACCTAGAAAGAACTCTCCAAAAATTAATCTGGAATAAAAAAAGACCCCGAATAGCCACAGCACTCCTGAGATAGAAGAACAAAGTAGGTGGGATCTCAATACCGGATATCAAGCTGTATTACAATGCCACTGTTCTCAAAACAGCCTGGTACTGGCACAAGAACAGACATATAGATCAATGGAATAGAATAGAGAACCCAGAAATCGACCCAAGTCACTACACTCAATTAATATTTGACAAAGGAGGCATGAACATACAATGGAGTCAAGACAGTCTCTTCAATAAATGGTGTTGGGAAAATTGGACAGATACATGCAAAAAAATGAAACTAGACCACCAACTTACACCATACACAAAAATAAACTCAAAATAGATCAAGGACTTAAACATATGACGAGAAACCATAAAAATACTAGAGGAATCCACAGGCATAAAAATCTCTGACATATGCCGAAACAATTTCTTCACTGATACTGCTCCTAGGCCAATGGAAACTAAAGAGAAAATAAACAAATGGGACTACATCAAAATAAAAAGCTTTTGCACAGCAAAGGAGACCATCAATAAAACAACAAGAAAGCCCACAGCATGGGAGAACGTATTTGCCAATGATATCAACGATAAGGGCTTAATCTCCAACATTTACAGGGAACTTATGCAGCTTAACAAAAAGAATATAAACAACCCAATCAAAAAATGGGCAACTGATCTAAATAGACACTTTACGAAAGAAGACAGAAGGAAAGCCAAGAGACATATGGAAACCTGCTCAAAGTCACTAATCATCAGAGAGATGCAAATCAAAACAACAATGCGGTACCATCTCACACCTGTCAGAATGGCTATTAACAAATCAACAAATGACAAGTGCTGGTGAGGATGCGGAGAAAAAGGAACCCTTGTGCACTGCTGGTGGGATTGCAGACTGGTGCAGCCACTGTGGAGAACAGTATGGAGTTTCCTCAAAAAACTAAAAATGGAACTCCCATTTGACCCAGTGATCCTACTTCTAGGAATATATCCCAAGAAACTAGAAACACCAATCAGAAAGGATATATGCACCCCTATGTTCATAGCAGCACAATTCACCATAGCTAAGATGTGGAAACAGCTGAAGTGCCCATCAGCAGATGAGTGGATTAAAAAACTGTGGTACATCTACACAATGGAATACTACGCTGCGGTAAAAAAGAAGGAGTCCTTACCATTTGCAACAACATGGATGGAGATGGAGAGCATTATGCTAAGTGAAATAAGCCAGGCAGAGAAAAATAAATATCACATGATCTCACTCATTTGTGGAATATAATGAACAACATAAACTGATGAACAAAAATAGATCCAGAGATAAACATCAATCAGAATGTCAAACCTCAGGGAAGGTAGGGAAGGGTGCGTGTAAGGGGGAGAGATCAACCAAAGGGCTTATATGCATGTATGTAAGCCTAATCAATGGACACAGACAACAGGGGGGTGGGGGCATGAATTGGAGGTGGGGGGTAATTCGGGAATAAGGACACATATGTAATACCTTAATCAATAAAGAAATTTAAAAAAAAATGTTAAAGGGCATTTAGGTGCCTGAGGTTCTGTCAGGGACCAGAAAAACGTAATGAACTGCATGTGTTTTGAAATCCAGTTTGGATCCCTTTATTTTTTATTTTTATTTTTCACTTTTAAATGTAACATTTTTTTAATTTAAAAATTCTTTATTGTTTAAAGTATTGCATATGTCTCCTTCTCTGCCTCCCCCACTGATCTCTCCCCTGCTGCTCCCATCCCCCACACCCCTATTGTCTCTGTCCATTGGTTATGTTTATATGCATGCATACAAGTCCTTTAGTTGATCTCTTCCCCTCCAAAGCCCCCACCCTCCCCTGCTTTCCCACTGAGATTTGATGATCTGTTTGACGTTTCTATATCTCTGGTTCTATTTTTGTTGATTAGTTTGTGTTGTTATATTCCACAAATGAATGAGATCATGTGATACTTATCCTTCTCTGACTGGCATATTTCCCTTAGCTGCTAAAGGCTTAGCATAATGCTCTCCGGGTTCATCTATGCTGTTTCGAATGGTAAGAGTGCTTTCTTTTTTACAGCAGCCAAGCATTCCTTAGAAATATATGTCTCTCAGTGGGGCACAGAGCAGATGCTCAGGAACCCATCAATTTTACCGCACTCAGGCCTCCCCCACCCACTTGGTCTAATCTTGCACTTACCAGGAGCAGAAGGATGAGGTTGGCTCTGTACCACCAAAAGAAAAGGTGAATCTCCCACGAAGATCTTTTTTGAACTTCTGAAACAGGACTACATGAGCCCTGACCTGACCCTGGTGTATATACACCATTGGGAGGACCTAGCTATTAGAACCACACCCACCAAAGTCCAGGGGCTCCTCCCCCAGGGGTAGGGGTTAGTTAGGGCAAGAGGATTTTCAATATTTTCATCAAGCCAGAATGGATTAACTCTGCTAATATGCAGGATCTAATTTGCACCCTGGCTAGTCTCCCTCTCTCTCTCAAAGAACTACCTTGATTTTAAGAGCCAAGTATTTAAAAAAATATTTTATTGATTTTTTATTAAGAGAAGAAGGGAGATAGAGTTAGAAACAGCGATGAGAAACATCCATTAGCTATCTCCTACACACCCCCTACTGGGGATGTGCCTGCAACCAAGGTACATGCCCTTGACTGGAATGGAACTTGGGACCCTTCATTCTGCAGGCTGACACTCTAACCACTGAACCAAACCACTAAGGCCTGGCTAGTCTCTCTTGATCCTCTCAAAACTATTTATTTATTTATTTATTTATTTATTTATTTATTTATTTATTTATATTTGTTTGTTTATTTGTGTGCTTATTTATTTATTTATTTACTAGAGTCCTGGTGCACCAAATTCATGCATGGGGGGAGGGGTGTCTGTGTCCCTCAACCCAGCCTGCTCCCTCTCCAATCTGGGACTCCTTGAGGGCAGTCAGACATCCCTCTCACAATCCAGGACTTCTGGCTCCCAACGCCTCGCCTCCCTGCCTGCCTGATTGCCCATAACCTCTTCTGCCTGCTAGCCAGATCACCTCCTAACCACTCTCCTGCCGGCCCAATTGCCCCTAACTGCCCTCCCCTGCCATCCTGATCATCTCTAAATGCTCTCCCCTGCCAGCCTGGTTACCCCTAACTGCCCTCCTCTGCTGGCCTGATCTCCCCCAACTGCCCTCCCCTGCAAGGCTTGTCCCCACAACTGCCCTCCCCTGCAGGCCTGGTCCCTCCCAACAGCACACCCCTACAAGCCTGGTCCCCCCCCCCCCCCCCGCGACTGCCCTCCTCTGCAGGCTTGGTCACTCCCAATTGCCCTCGTCTGCTGGACTGGTCACCCCCAGTTGCCCTCCCTGCTGGCCATGTTGTGGCGGCCATCTTGTGTTCTCATGGGGGCAGCCATCTTTGACCACATGAGGACAGCCAACGTGTGTTGGAGCGATGGTCAATTTGCATATTACTCTTTTATTAGAAAGGATTCATTTAAAATCTATTACTGTTGAGCCCTGGCCAATTTGGTTCAAAGGTGGGACTGGGCCTGATAACCAAAGGTTCTTGGGTTCCATTCAGATCAAGGGCATGCACCTTCTTTCCAGGTTCCTCGTAGCCCAGGGCCCTGGTCAGGGCATGTGCAGGAGGAAACCAATTGATGCGTTTCTCTCACATCCTTGTTTCTCTGTTTTACTCTCTCTCTCTACTATCCCCAAAAGTCAATGGGAAGACATCCTCATGTGAGGATTAAAAATAAATAAAGGGCCCTAACCAGTTTGGCTCAGTGGATAGAGCGTCGGCCTGTGGACTCAAGGGTCCTGGGTTCGATTCCGGTTAAGGGCATGTACCTTGGTTGCGGGCACATCCCCAGTGGGGAGTGTGCAGGAGGCAGCTGATCAATGTTTCTCTCTCATTGATGTTTCTAACTCTTTATCCCTCTCCCTTCCTCTCTGTAAAAAAATCAATAAAATATATTTTTAAAAAATTAAAAATAAATAAAGGAATGAAATGAAAATATCCTTAAAAATAGTTGGAAGCCTGAGCTAGCTTGGCCCCGAGGATAGAGCATGGGCCTGTGGACTGAAGGGTGTGTGTTCAGTCCGGGTTGGGGGCTGAATCCCCTTGCAGGAGGCAGCCGATCGATGATTTTCTCTCACCATTGATTTTTCTGTCTCCCCCCTCCCTCTCTAAAATCAGTAAAAAATATTTTTAAAAATAGTTGGAAGCGATCAGTAACTTACTCTCTACACACACAAAAATAATAGGAAACCACTGAAAGGCCCCCCATGAATCTGCCATATCTCCCACCTGGAATACATCAGGTACTTATGCATAGAGCCACATCCTGAAGCAGACAAAATTTGTAATTCATGTAAATATACAAAAACTTTATTGAACTGTGCCTTATAATGAACAGTGTAATCCAAAATTTCAGAAGCACTTCAGAAAGAATTGATCAATCAATATTCCAAATACTCCACAACTCCATTTGTTCCCACACACCTTGCTCTTGAGAAAAATGGGGAGGGGGGGGGGGAGAGAGAGAGAGATAGATAGATAGATAGATAGATAGATAGATAGATAGATAGAGAGAGAGTATTCATATCACAGAAGTGCTTTTTACAAAATATTGGTGAAAACCCTGGCCAGTGTGCCTCAGTTAGTTGGAGAATTCTCCCATGCACCAAAGGGTGGGCAGATTTCATTCCGGGTCAGGGCACATACCCAGATTGGGGTTCAATCCACAATCTGGGTGCATTCTGGAGGCAGCCAATGAATGGTCCCCTCTCACAATGATGTTTCCCTCTCTCTCTTCATCTCTAAAAATCAGTACAACAACAAAAAATGTTGAAGCTAGATCACTGATAGTTGTATGAAATTCTACCCACAAAGACCGATGTAATACTTCCATATATATATATTAAAAATAAGGTCTAGCTGGTTTAGCTCAATGGATAGAGCTTCAGCCTGTGGACTGAAGGATTCTGGGTTCCATTCAGTCAAGGACACATGCGTCGGTGGGGGGCTGGATCCACAGTAGAGAGTGTGCAGCAGGCAGCCCATCAAAAATTCTCTCATCACTGATGTTTCCATCTCTCTCCCACTCACTATCCCTCTCCCTTCCCTCTGACATCTATAAAATTATATTTAAAAATAAAAATAATAAAATTATGATTAAAAAAATTCTACCTACTGCCAGTAAATCACAGGGAGAAAATGAAGCAAAGTGACAGTTCATCCTTCCTAATCTCTTAAAGCACAGACAGTGAGAGGTTTGGGATCACATCCGATATAGAAGTAAGGCTTCAGCACTTCAGAAAATGTATCCCAGAAGGAATGGATGTGAGACATGTCATTCAAACTGTAAAAGGAAACCTGACCCAACTCATAGTCCAGATAGATGCCAATCCCTCTGGGCATTTCCTTCAGCACAAGGGTGACAGGAACAGACCCTCGTGCCACATAGTCACCATCCTGCAGCTGAATCGTCCAACATCTGTTCTCCTGTCTTAGCAGGGGCTGCTTTCTCTCCTTGGAAAGGGAGTCTTTACAGACCCCCACGGCCCACTCAGGCTTGTCATCCACCTGGACCTCCCAGTAATGTCGGCCACAGTCAAACCCTTCAGAACCCAGGACAACTGGGTCGACCGCAAATCCCTTTGGATTCCGACGAACTCTTTGCTTTTTCCTCACAAATGTCACAGACTTTTTATCCTCAGACACAAGCAGATTAGGATGTGCGGTCTTGGGATCCAGGGTAACTTCTTCTCTAAATCTCTGTATAATTTTCTGCAGGGCCAAAAACTGCGGAGGAAGACTGAATTCTTCTCTCTTATACTGGAAGCAATAGACACCTGGGGGTTCTAGCTTTTCACAACGCTGGAGGACACCTTTGATATTCATCATCAGTTTCACATCTGACATCACACTCTTTTCTGCCAACTCCTTTAGTAGAACTTTAAGTTTAGAAATGTGGTCTGAAAATGCAGCTTTGTTTGCACTGAGATTCCGTTGAATGTGCTTCTCTTCTGCAGCTATCCTCGAGAGAACTGCCTCTTCCTCACACTCAACAGATTCTATCAGATTCTCAAATTCAGCAGCTAACTTTGCTCTCCGGTTTTCCACCTTTTCTCTCAGTTCTGATAGTCTCATGTCTTGGGTGTCTACTAGTTTCTGAATGTCTGCCACCTGCTTCTTCAGGGGCTCAATGTAACTGCTGAGCCTTTGCCTGTGATGAGAGGCAGCCTCCTCCATGGGCCTCACCTGGTGGCCCTGGTGGTCAGGGGGCTGAGTGCACAGGGGACACAACAGCTCTAGGTCCTCCTCACAGAAGAGGGTCAGGGCCTGGTTGTGCTGCTCACACAAGCGCCTCTCTTCCTGCTGCTTCATCTTGTCCCTGGTGATCTGGAGGAGCTGTGCCATGTCCACCATCCTTCCCAGCTGGGTGTTGCTCCACATGTGCCACTGTTGGCAAGGGTGACGGCACACAGCACATGGGAAACTGTCCTGAAGACCAGCCCAGGTCTGCTCGATGCAGGAGCGACAGAAGTTGTGCCCACATTCGATGGTGACAGGGTCTCTCAGGTTACCCAGGCAGATGGGACAGTTGATTTCTGTCTGGAGTTTTGCCACAGCACCTTCACCTGCCATTGTGGCCTGAATGAAGGATGGGACTGAGGTGGGTTTCTTCAGGAGGTTGAGCTTGTGAAACCTCTCCACTGAGAAGCAGATCCACCTTCAGATCTCACTGGCCTTCCTGTGTAAATTCTCTTTATCAATTAAGGGCAGCCCCTGGTGTCCTGTGAGTCTTAGCTACAGAGGAAGGTGCCCAGAGGAGCTCCACTGTCCACTTGCAGCCAATCAAAGTAGTTGGAGCACTACTGTCCTTGGCAGCTCAGAGGATATGAATCCAAGTTCAGCAATTCTCTTGGTCAGAAAGCAATCATGACTCTTAGGTACCGACTGGTTCCTGGGGATGAGAAAATACAGTTTCATGTAAAAAAAAAAAAAAAAAAAAGAAAGAAAGAATACTTACTATTTGTCTTGTGGCCCTGCCCTGTTAACTGCCACCTTTGAGGGAACCATTGATTTCTTTTCCCCAGCCCTACAGGTCAAATACACCCACATTCATCACTGTGGGTCTGCAAGGAACTGCAAAAGGTGTGAAAATGTTTCCTACTAGATTCTCTGTCCCTGGGCTAGGTTTCAGCTTTAGTCAGCTATTATCTGGGGGTTAGGGAAAAGTGCTTAACATCCTTAACATTAAGAGAGTCAGGTTAACAAATGTAAAAATCCAAACCTCCATCACTTCCAGTTTTTGAAAAACCTCAGCAATGGATTTGGCACTTTTTGTCTTAAAATACAGTTATGTCTCTCCTGGCCGGTGTGTGCCACTGATTACAGTGTTGACCCGTGTACTCAAGAGTCTTGGGTTTTCCCTTCAAGAGCATGTACCTAGTGCAGGTTCCATCCCCAGCTCCGATGGGGGCGAGCTCAGGAGGCAACCAATAGACTTGTCTCTCACAGCAATGCTTTTCTCTTTCTCCTCCACCCCACTCCCTCACTGCCTTCCACTCTGTGCAAAACCATCAATGCAAAATATTCTCAGGTGAGGATTAGCAAAAAAACCAAACAAGTTATTTCTGGTAACACTGACTTCATGATTCAGTCAAACCTCTTCTCCCATCCCAAACAATTCAGTTCTCTCAACCAAATAGTTCACAGAAAATGTCTCAGTTGTTGACCAAAACTTCAGTTTTCCACCTGACAGCTCTTGCATGCTGATACCTGGGCATGACAAAAAGTGTCTCAGACAAAAAAACACAAAGGAAAGAATGCTTTTGTTGGTGGCTAAATCAATAGCACAATTTTAAAACATAAACTGACCAAACAGAGAGCTAATGCAGCCTTAGTCGGTTTGGCTCAGTGTATAGAGCTTTGGCCTGAGGACCTAAGGGTCCCAGGTTCCATTCCATTTAAAGGCGTGTACCTGGGTTGCAGGCTCCTCTAGGCCCTGGCCCTGGTCTGGGCACCTGCAGGAGACAACCAATCCACATGTTTCTCTCACATCCATGTTTCTGTATTTCCTTCTCTCTTCCACTCTCTCAAAAAAGCAATTGGAAAATATCCTGGGGTGAGGATTACAAAAATAAGAAAGCTAACTAATGTGGCTGAGGGTGTGAAAGTGCTCACCAAACCATCACAGCCAATTGAACAGGTAGAAAAACTGTTGCTGATTGAATAAATCAAAAGCAGATTGCCAGTCATAGCATCTCCTAAACAGTTGAGAAGACAGTTGAGCTTCCCCTACAGTCAGCACTGATCCTAGTAGAGACCAAGAAGAGGCTGGAATGACCTCCACCTTGGGTCACCTCAGCTGCCACCCGTCAAGGAACAGTAAAGACAGTATCGTGAATTTTTTCAACTCCTGCTGCAAAATAACACACATTTAGAAGATCTTAGTTCCCCGTTCCTATAACCTCCCTGTAACCTTAGTTTCTGTGCAGCTGCCCTGGCTAAAGCTGTTGAATAAGTAAATACAGGCCAGGTCTCAGGGTTTCCTTTAGGGACTGAGAGTTTTGGGGGCTACCTGCTTGTACTCTGAGTGCCTGCAGGCCTATTAAAAAGGTCCAGTCAACACAGGGTCTGACTATCTGGGATTCAGGGCCATATCTCTAACCTCTCCCGACCCTCCTATAGAAAATCACTCCCACCTAACTCTGCCTGTACACAAACCCGGCCTCACTGAGACATAATGGAAGGTAGTCCACATGCAGCTCCTGACCAGCACCTTTAGGCGCTTTGTCACCCCCTTAGTTCAGGTTGGGATCCTGGTTTCCGTAATATTAGCAAAAGCATTTGATGACTTAGGAAGGCCTGGAACCATAATGACAGCATTCGGCCTAAAATAACCTGAATCCGAATTAGAATGCCCTCGGGAGGTGAGGACTGGGCCCTCCCAGGGCAGCAAAACAGAAAGCGAGGTTTTTACTGCCCATGGCTCTGGGCAACTCTGTGTAGCGGGTTTTTGAGGACCTTTGCCTTGGCTTTGCCACATGCAAATGTTCCCATTCCTGACAGCCAAGGGGTCACATAAGTATATCTAAAAATTTGAAGGGCATTTAAGGGACTTAAGGTTCTTGCAGGTACCAGGAAAACATAAGTAACGGAATGTGTTTTAAATAAGCCAACCACAGTTTGGATTCCCTTTGGAGGTATATGTCTCTCTGGGGGGCACAGAGCAGGCCCTCAGGAACACACAGGTCTTACCTCACTCTGGACTCCCACACCCACATGGTCCCATATCTGGGCTCACCAGGAGCAGAGGGCTCTTATCCTATCTGTAGTGTCAACAGCGAAAGGAGAACCTCCTACAAGGATGTCTCTGGACAGTCTGGCACAGGACTACAGGAGCCATGACCTGACCCTGGTATATATATACCATTAGAAGGACAGAGTTATTAACCACGCCCAACACAGTCCAGTGGCTCCTCCCCCATGGGGGAGGGATGAACCAGAGTAAGAAGATTTTCAGTGCTTTCCAGAAGCCAGAGATTAACTCTGTTAACAGGCATTATCTATTTTGCCCCCAGGCTATTCTCTCTTGATCCTGTCAACACCATTTATTTACTTACTTACTTTTTTAAATATACATTTTTTATTGATTTCAGAGAGGAAGGGAGAGGGAGAGAGACATAGGAACAACAATGATGAGAATCATTGGTTGGCTGCCTCCTGCATACCCCCCATTGGGGATGGAACCCACAACACTGATGTTGGCCTTGACTGGAATCCAACCAGTGACCTCCTGGTTCATAGGTCATTGAACTATTGAGGCATACTGGCCAGGAATTTATTTATTTATTTTTTAATCTCTAGTGTTGAGCCCTATTCAGTTTGGTTCAGTCAGTGGATAGAACCTCAGCCTGCAGACCTAAGAGTTCGGGTTCCATTCCATTCAAGGGCACCAAGCTTGGTTGCAGACTCCTCCCCTTCCTGTGCCTTGGACAGAGGTGCTCAGAGGCAACCAATGGATGTGTTTCTCTCACATCCTGGTTGCTCTAGGTCTTTCCCCGTCCCTTCCAGTCTCTCTAAAAAGCAATGAGATAATAGCCTCGGGGGAGAATTGAAGAAAAAAAAATAGAGTGCTGACTTTGCTAGGGATGTGAAAGTGCTCACAACAACAATCACATGCAATTGAAAAGATTAAAAAATAAACACGCTGCTGTTGATTGGATAAAGGATTAGTGGTTAACCAGGGATAACATTTCCAAGGCAGTTTTATATTTAAAAATCCTTTAAGGCACTGATTTTAGCAGAAACCAAGTGGCTAAAATGACCTCCACATTGGGTCTCCTAGGTTACCACAATGTCAAGAAACATGAAAAGCAGTATCATGAATTTTTTTCAACTCGGTACAAATGAACACACATTTGGAAGATTTCAATTCTCCAGTACGATAATCTCCCTGTGAATCTCACCATGTATGCCCAACCCCGGCTAAAGCTGTTGAATGATGAAAAAACTGGCCTGGAGTCGGGGTCTCCTTCAGGGACTGAGAGACTTTGGGCCACCTGCTTATACTGTGGCAGGCTCTCTCCAGGCCGATTAAGGAAGATCAAATCAATACCGGTTCTGAGTATGTGGGATTCAGGCCCACGGCTCTAACCTCTCCCCTGCCCTCCTGTACACAAACACTCCCACTTATTTCCGCCTGTACACGAACCCGGCCTCACTGAGAGGAGACATAATGGAAGAAAGTCCACATGCAGCTCCGGACCAGTTCCACGAGGCGTTTGGCACCCCCTTAGTTCGGGTTGGGTTCCTGGTTTCTGAAATTTTAGCAAGCATTCTATGACTTAGTACAAGACTCCCCATAATGCAAGCATGTGTCCTAAAGAAACCTGAATCCGAATTAGAATTCCCTCTGGGAGTGCGGACTGGGCCGTTCCAGGGCAGCTGCACAGAAAGCAGTTTTTACCGCCCACAGCTCTGGGCAACTCTGAGCAGCGGGTGTCTGAGGACCTCTGCCTTGGCTTTACCCCATACAAATGTCCCCATTCCTGACTCCTGGGGGTCACATCTGGATATCTAAAATTTTATAGGGCATTTAGGTGACTTAAGGTTCAGACCGGGGCCAGGAAAACATAACTGCTTGTATTTTAAAACAAGCCAGTCCCGAGTTTGAATTCCCGTTGGAGGTATATGTCTCTCAGCGGGGCACAGAGCAGGCCCTCAGGAGCCCACAGGTCTTCCTCACTCTGGCCTCCCGCACCCACTTGGACCCATCTCCGGACTCACCAGGAGCAGATGGCTCTTCTCCGTTCTGAAACGCCAAAAGGGAAAGGCGAATCTCCCACTAGGAGCTCTCTACACCGCGTGGCATAGGACTGTGTGAGCCCTGACCTGAACCTGGTATATATACTCCAGTAGAAGGCTCCAGCTATTAACCACGCCCACCAAAGTCTATTGGCTCGTCCCCCACAGGGGCGGGGAGAGCAAGGGTAAGAGGATTTTCTGTGTTTTCATCAGGTCTGAAAGGATTAACGCTGTTTGTATGCATGATCTAATTTGCATCCTGGCTATTCTCCCTTGATCTTCTCTACACCATTTATTTTATTTATTTATGTATGTATTTAAATATTTTTATTTATTTAC
Source organism: Plecotus auritus (assembly GCF_963455305.1). NCBI lineage: Eukaryota > Metazoa > Chordata > Mammalia > Chiroptera > Vespertilionidae > Plecotus > Plecotus auritus. The sequence goes on along the minus strand of NC_137773.1, from coordinate 63,886,494 downwards.
TAAATGTAATCTCTCTCTCTATATATACACATTTTTTTATTGATTTGAGAGAGAGAGAAAGAGAGAGAGGGACACATCATTGATGAGAGAGAACCATTGATTGCTTCCTCCACTGGGATGGGGCTTAAACCGGCATTTGGACACCCCTCGAGGGGTCCCCAGATTGGAGAGGGTGCAGGCTGGGCTGAGGTACACGCCCCCCCCCCCCCCGCCCGTGCATGAATTTCGTGCACCGAGCCTCTAGTAGTATATAAGAAATGTTTTAATTAAAATGTCATAACTTAGCCCTGGCCAGTTTCGCTCAGTGGATAGAGAGTTGGCCTGGGGACTGAAGGTTGCCAGGTTAGATTCTGGCCAAGGGCACATGCCTGGGTTGCAGGCTTGATCTCCAGTAGAGCGTGTGCAGGAGGCACCCAATCAATGAATCTCTCATCAGTGATATTTCTACCTCTCTCTCCCTCTCCCTTCCTCTCTGAAATCAATAAAAAGATATATTTTTAAAAATGTCATAACTTAATTTTTACAATATCCCATTATACACAATTATTAATAACGAACTACAACGTCCCTTATGACTGATTACTATAATCATGTTGCATTCATTTCCCTAACACACGGTACCGGCAGGCGCACCATTTCTTTCCACTAATACTAGCAGCAAATATTTTAGCAGCCTACTGCCACCTCATTAGTCTTGTACTGACTTGTTTGGTGTGCCACATAGGAAATATTTTGCTTTCAGAGCACAAGAAAAATAGGTTTATTTACATTACGCTTATCAATTTGTACACTTATTCTGTGTCTGGTAAGTTAATGTTAAAGAAAAAAAATATTAATTTTTATTAAAATGTTCTATTATTCTATGTTAACGATTACGTACTTATTTCAGCCTTTGTATTCAGCATGTCTCTATGGAAATAAACCTACGTTTCTAGGAAAATTGAAGCTTTTGGTTTTTTGCGGTCCACATAAACTTATTAGGCCGGTGTTAGCCTTTGAGTTTGACATGTTTGATTTATAGATTAAGCATTACATGAGACATGTACTGTATATATAAGAAATGTTAGAACAGAGAATCATTTGGGGGTCTGGAAGGTATTAATGCAATTTACATGATTTCTAATGGGAGAAATATGATTCAGTTTTTGAACAGCCTCCAGAATGAATTAACTTAGAGAGCCGAGGCTCAAATGTATATCAAGACTTACTTGCTTTTCATTTACATTTCTGAAATGCAGGATATATCCACTGTGTACCTAAGTAGACGGGATTTGGACTGGAATAGATTTATTCTGAATACTCCCCAGGCAGGAAAGCTGATTTATCACATGCACAGAATGCAATTCAGGAATAGAAATTCAATGTGAGAAAAAGCTAGAAAGCAGACACACACACACACTAGCCTTTGAAGTTGGTGAGCTATAACTAGTCAAGACAATTGAGCTTTCCCTTATAATCAGCACTGATCTAAGTAGAGACCAAGAAGAGGCTGAAGTGACATCCATGTTTGGTCTCCTGGTTGCCAGTGTCAAGGAACAGTAAATTGTTGCCACAGTGTCAAGGAACAGTAAATGCAGTATCATGAATTTTTTCAACTCATGTTACAAATTAACACACATTTGGAAGATCTCAGTTTCCCATTACTGTAACTTCTCTGTGATCCTTGCCATGGCTATATCTCCAATTATCTCCTAGGTCCTTGGTTAAAGCTGTTGAATAATGAAAATACTCGCCAGGTCTCTGGGTCTTCTTTAAGGAATGAGAGACTTTGGGCCACATGCTTCTACTGTGGGAGGCTCTCTCCAGGTCGATTAAGGAAGATCAAATCAATACCAGTTCTGAGTATCTGGGATTCAGGCCCACGGCTCTAACCTCTCCCCTGCCCTCCTGTACACAAACACTCCCACCTATCTCCGCCTGTACACAAACCCCGCCTCACTGTGAGGAGACATAATGGAAAGAAAGGCACATGCAGCTCCAGACCAGCTCCATGAGGCGTTTGTCACCCCCTTAGTTCGGGTTGGGTTCCTGGTTTCTGAAATTTTAGCAAGCATTCTATGACTTAGTACAAGATTCCCCCCAAAGGACCCAAACCTTAATAAAAGCATGCGTCCTAAAATAACTTTAAGATGAATTAGGATTCCCTTGCAAAGTAAGGACGGAGCCCATAGAGAGCAGCTGCACAGAGGGCGAGGTTTTTACTGTGCGTGGCTCTGGGCAACAATGTGCAGCGGGTGTTTGAGGACCTTTGCCTTGGCTTTACCCCATACAAATGTTCCCATTCCTGACTCTTGATCTGTTTATCTAAAATTTTAAAGGGCATTTAGGTGACTTAAGGTTCTGACAGGGACCAGGAAAACAATTTCATGTGTTTTAAAATAAGCTAATTCCGAGTTTGAATTCCCTTTGGGGGAATATGTCTCTCAGCAGGGCACAGAGCAGGCACTCAGGAACCCAGTGGTCTTATTTCACTCCAGCCTCCTGCACCCACTTGGTCCCATATCCCAACTTACCAGGAGCAGACAGCTGAGGTCAGATCTGTAATGCTAAAAGAAAAGGCAAATCTCCCACAAGGATCTTTCTACACAGTCTGGCACAGGACTGCATGAGCCATGCATGACCTGACCCTGATGTATATACACCATTAGGTGGACCTACCTATTAACACAATGCCTGCCAAAGTTCAGTTGCTCCTTTCCCACTGGGGAGGGGTAAGCCAGAGTCAGAGGATTTTCAATGCTTTCATCAGGCCTGAAAGGATTATCTCTGTTAATATGCATGATCTAATTTGCACCCTGGTTATTCTCCCTTGATCCTCTCAGCACCATTTCTTTCTTTTTTCTTTTTTCTTTTTCCTTCCTTCCTTCCTTCCTTCCTTCCTTCCTTCCTTCCTTCCTTCCTCTTTCTTTCTCTCTCTCTCTCTCTCCTCTCTCTCTCTCTCTTTCTATTGAGCCCTAACTGGTTTGGCTCAGTGGATAGAGCCTGGGCCTGCAAACCAAAGGTTCTAGGGTTTGATTCAGATCAAGGGCAGGGCCCTGGTCAGGGCTTGTGCAGGAGACAACCAATCGATGTGTTTCTCTCACATCCATGTTTCTCTTTGTCTTTCCCTCTCTCTATCACTCTCCCTAAAAATCAATGGAAATACATCCTCATGTGAAAATTAACAAAAATAAATAAATAATAAAATAAAAATATCCTTAATAATGGTTGGAAGCTCCAGCTGGTTTTGCTCAGTGGATAGACCATGGGCCTGTGGACTGAAGGGTCTGGGTTTCATTCTGGTCTAGGGCACATGCCGGGGTTTCGGGCTGACGATCAATGATTTTCTCTCATTATTGATTTTTCATGTGTTTTAAAATAAGCTCTCCCCGCCTCTCTGAAATCAATATATTTTAAAAATAGTTGGAAGTAATCAGTTCCTTACTGTCAACACATGCAAAAATATTAGAAACCCACAGAGAGTCCCGCCATTCTATCTTCTCTCCTACAAGGAATATGTAATGTACTTCTGCATAAAAGCCACATCCTGAAACATAGACAAAATTTGTAATAGATGTAAATATACAAAAACTTTATTGAAGCTGTGACTTACAATGAATACATTCTAGTCCTAAAATTTCAGAAACACTTTAGAAAGAATTGATCAATCAATATTCCAAATATTTCACACTTTCATTTGTTCCCACACACCTCGCTCTTGAAGAAAAATGGGCAGAAAAAGAGAGAGACATCCCAACTGTTCAGGTCATAGAAGTGCTTTTTACAAAATTTTGGTGCTAGCCTAGGCCAGTGAAGCTCAGTTAGTTGGAGCATCCTTCTATGTACCAACGGGTGGGCAGGTTTGATCCAGGTCAGGGCACATACCCAAACTGGGGTTCAATCCCCAGTCTGAGTGCAATCTGGAGGCAACCAATCAATGATCCCCTCTCACACTGACATTTCTCTCTCTCTTCCTCTCTAAAAATCAACTGAAAAAAAATTTGGTGCTAAATCACTGATAGTTGTACAAAATTCTACCCAAAGACCTATGTACTACTTTCAACAATATAGATTAAAATATATCTATACTAATGAATGGGTAATATGCTAATTAGACCAGGTCGACTGGACATCTTCTGGTCATCAGGTCCTCCTTCCAGACAAAGCCACAGTGGCAGGCCTGAGGCAGAGGCGGTTAGGGGCGATCAGGTTGGCAGGGGAGGGCACTTAGGGGCAGAGGCAGGCAGGCAGATGAGTGTTTAGGAGCCAGTGGTCCTGGATTCTGGGAGGGATGTCCGACTGCCAGTTTAGGCCCAATCCCGCCCGACGGGTCCTGGATTGGAGAGGGTGCAGGCTGGACTGAATTTTGTGCACCAGGCCTCTAGTGTGTGTGTGTGTGTGTGTGTATGTATGTATATATATATATATATAATAAAAATAAGGTCCAACTGGTTTTGCTCAGTGGATAGAGATTCATCCTGTGGACTGAAGGGTTCCAGATACCATTCAGTCAAGGGCACATGCCTGGGTTGGGGCTGGATCCACATGTAGGAGGCAGCCGATCAATGATTCTCTCTCATCACTGATGTTTCTATCTCTCTCTCTCCCTCTCCCTTCCTCTCTGAAATCAATAAAAATACATTCAAAAGTAAAATAAAATTATGACTAAAAAAAAAAAATTCTACCTACTGTCTGTAAATCACAGGAAGAAAATGAAACAAAGTGACAGTTCATCCTTCCTAATCTTTTAATGCACAGACAGTAAGAGGTTTGGGATCACACCCGATATAGAAGTAAGGCTTCAGCACTTCAGAAAATGTATCCCTGAAGGTATGGATGTGAGACATGTCATTCAAACTGTAAAAGGAAACCTGACCCAACTCATAGTCCAGATAGATGCCAATGCCTCTGGGCATTTCCTTCAGCACAAGGGTGACAGGAACAGACCCTCGTGCCACATAATCACCATCCTGCAGCTGAATCGTCCAACATCTGTTCTCCTGTCTTAGCAGGGGCTGCTTTTTCTCCTTGGAAAGGGAGTCTTTACAGACCCCCACGGCCCACTCAGGCTTGTCATTCACCTGGACCTCCCAGTAATGTCGGCCACAGTCAAACCCTTCAGAACCCAGGACAACTGGGTCCACTTCAAATCCCTTCGGATTTTGATGAACTCTTTGCTTTTTCCTTACAAATGTCACAGACTTTTTATCCTCAGACACAAGCAGATTAGGATGTGCCGTTTCAGGATCCAGGGTAACTTCTTCTCTAAATCTCTGTATAATTTTCTGCAAGGCTGAACACTGCGGAGGAAGACTGAATTCTTCTCTCCTAAACTGGCAGCAATAGACACCTGGAGGTTCTAGCTTTTCACAACGCTGGAGGACACCTTTGATGTTCATCAATAATTTCACATCTGACATCACACTCTTCTCTGCCAACTCCTTTAGTTGAACTTTAAGTTTGGAAATGTGGTCTGAAAATGCAGTTTTGTTTGCACTGAGATTCTGTTGAATGTGCTTCTCTTCTGCAGCTAGCCTTGAGAGAACTGCCTCTTGCTCATGCTCTACAGATTGTATCAGATCCTCAAATTCAGCAGCTAACTTTGCTCTCCGGTTTTCCACCTTTTCTCTCAGTTCTGATAGTCTCATGTCTTGGGTGTCTACTAGTTTCTGAATGTCTGCCATCTGCTTCTTCAGGGGCTCAATGTAACTGCTGAGCCTTTGCCTGTGATGAGAGGCAGCCTCCTCCATGGGCCTCACCTGGTGGCCCTGGTGGCCAGGGGGCTGAGTGCACAGGGGACACAACAGCTCTAGGTCCTCCTCACAGAAGAGGGTCAGGGCCTGGTTGTGCTGCTCACACAAGCGCCTCTCTTCCTGCTGCTTCATCTTGCCCCTGGTGATCTGGAGGAGCTTGGTGATGTCAACCATCCTTCCCAGCTGGGTGTTGCTCCTCATGTGCCTCTCTTTGCATGGGTGACGACACATAGGACAAGGGAACCTGTCCTGCAGTTCAGCCCAGGACTGCTGGATGCAGGAGCGACAGAAGTTGTGCCCACATTCGATGGTGACAGGGTCTCTCAGGTCATCCAGACAGATGGGACAGCTGATTTCTGTCTGGAGTACTGCCAGAGCTGCTTCAATTGCCATTGTGCCCTCAATGAAGGGTGGGACTGAGGTGGGTTTCTTCAGGAGGTTGAGCTTGTGAAACCTCTCCACTGAGAAGCAGATCCACCTTTAGATCTCACTGGCCTTCCTGTGTAAATTCTTTTTATCAATTAAGGGCAGCCCTTGGTGTCCTGTGAGTCTTAGCTACAGAGGAAGGTGCCCAGAGGAGCTCCACTGTCCACTTGCAGCCAATCAAAGTAGTTGGAGCACTACTGTCCTTGGCAGCTCAGAGGATATGAATCCAAGTTCAGCAATTCTCTTGGTCAGAAAGCAATCATGACTCTTATGTACCGATTGGTTCCTGGGGATGAGAAAATACAGTTTCGTGTAAAAAAATAAAAAAAGAATACTTACTATTTATCTTGTGGCCCTGCCCTGTTAACTGCCACCTTTGAGGGAACCATTGATTTCATTTTCCCAGCCCTACAAGTCGCCTACACCCACATTCATCACTGTGGGTCTGCAAGGAACTGCAAAAGGTGTGAAAATGTTTCCTACTAGATTCCCTGTCCCTGGGCTAGGTTTCAGCCTTAGTCACCTATTATCTAGGCCCTAGGGGGTTAGGGAAAGTGCTTAACATCCTTAACATTAAGAGAGTCAGGTTAACAAATGTAAAAATCCTAACTTCACTCACTTCCAGTTTTTGAAAAACCTCAGCAATGGATTTGGCACTTTTTTTTTTTTATTCTTTAATTATATTTTATTGATTTTTTTACAGAGAGGAAGGGAGAGAGATAGAGAGTTAGAAACATTGATGAGAGAGAAACATCGATCAGCTGCCTCCTACACACCCCCTACTGGGGATGTGCCCGCAACCAAGATATGTGCTCTTGACTAGAATCGAACCTGGGACCTTTCAGTCCGCAGGCTGACACTCTATCCACTGAGCCAAACCAGTTTCGGCGGATTTGGCACTTTTTGTCTTAAAATACAGTTATTTCTGCCTGGCCAGGGTTTGCCACTGATTACAGTGTTGACCCGTGTACCCAAGAGTCTTGGGTTTTCTGTTCAAGAGCATGTACCTAGTGCAGGTTCCATCCCCAGCTCCGATGGGGGCGAGCTCAGGAGGCAACCAATAGACTTGTCTCTCAAAGCAATATTTTTCTCTTACTTTTCTCTCTTTCTCTTTCTCTTTCTCTCTCTTTCTCTTTCTCTTCCATCCCACTCCCTCACTGCCTTCCACTCTCTCTAAAACCAACAATGGAACAATATTCTCAGGTGAGGATTAACAAACAAACAAAAAACAACAGTCATTTCTGGTAACACTGAATTCATGATACAGTCAAACCTCATCTCCCATCCCAAACAATTCAGTTCTCTCAACCAAATTTTTCACAGAAAATGTGTCAGTTGTCGACCAAAACTTCAGTTTTCCACCTGACAGCTCTTTCATGTTTTTACCTCAGCATGTCAAAAAGTGGCTCAGACAAAAAAAAAAAAAAAAAAAAAAAGGAAAGAATGCTTTTGTTACTGACTAAATCAATGATTAGCACAATTATAAAACATAAAGTGACCATCAAGAGAGCTAATGTTGCCCTAGCCAGTTTGGCTCAGTGGAAAGAGTGTAGGCCTGTGGACCTAAGACTCGTGGGTTTGATTCATGTCAAGGGCGGGTACCTCGTTTGCAGGCTCTTCCCTAGCCTGGGCTTTGGTCAGGGTGTGTGTAGGAGGCAACCAATCCATGTGTTTCTCTCACATTGATGTTTCTCTCTTTTCCTCACTCTTCTACTCTCTCTAAAAATCAATGGGAAAATATCCTCTGGTGAGGATTAAAAAAAGAGAGAACGAGAGAGTGCTAATGTTGCTAAGGGTGTAAAAGTGCTCACAAAACAACAATCACAGGCAATTGAAAAGGTAGAGCCTGGCTGGCATGGCTCAATGGTAAAGCATCGACCTATGAACCAGGAGGTCACAGTTCAATTCCCAATCAGGGCACATGCCTGGGTTGCAGGCTCCATCCTCAGTGTGGGGCATGAGGAGGCAGTGGATCAATGATTCTCTCTCATTATTGATGTTTATCTCTCTCTCTCTCCCTTCATTTCTGAAATCAATAATATACATATTATTGATTTATATATATATTAGAAAAGGTAGAAAGACTGTTGTTGATTGGATAAATGAAAAGTGGTTAACCACTGATAGCATTTCCAAGGCAGTTTTATATAAAAAATTTAAGGCTAGTATCAGGTGATTGGATCAATTTAAGCAGTGTTTATTTATAGATTAAACAGTACATGAGACATGTATGGTGTATATAAGAAAGGCTAGAACTGAGAATCATTTGGGGGTTTGGAAGATATTAAATCAATTTACATTATTTCTAGTGGGAAAAATATGATTCGTTTTTTGAAAAAATCGCTTTTTGAACATCCTTCCAGAATGAATTAAGTTAGAGTACCAATTTTCACTATATATCAAGATTTACTTAAAACAAAAAAAGATTTACTTGCTATTTTCATTTACACTTCTCAAATACAGGGTATATCCAACTCTGTACCTAAGTAGGTGGGAACTGGACCAGATTAGATTTACTTTGAACACCTCCCCACATTGGAAAACTGATTTATCACATTCATAGAATGCAATTCAAGATCAGGAATTCAAAGTTAGGAAAAGCTGGGAAAAACACAAACACACACACACACACACACACACACACTAGCCTATGAAGTTGTAAAGCACAATTAGTGAGCCCTATCCTGTTTAGCTCAATGGATAGAGTGTGGGCCTTGCAGACCTAAGGGTCCCGGGTTCGATTCCGATCAAGGGCTTGTACTTGGGTTGCAGTCTCCTCCCCTGCCTGGGCCCTGGTCAGAGCATGTGCAGGAGGTAACCAATCGATGTGTTCCTCTGCCTTTTCCTCTCTCTTCCACTCTCTCTAAAATCAATGGAAAGCCGAAACCGGTTTGGCTCAGTGGATAGAGCGTCGGCCTGCGGACTGAGGGGTCCCAGGTTTGATTCCGGTCAAGGGCATGTACCTTGGTTGCGGGCACATCCCCAGTGGGAGGTGTGCAGGAGGCAGCTGATCGATGTTTCTCATAGATGTTTCTGGCTCTCTATCCCTCTCCCTTCCTCTCTGTAAAATATCAATAAAATATATTTAAAAAATAATAATAATAAATAAATAAAATCAATGGAAAAATATCCTCTGGTGAAGATACAACAAAATAATAATAATTCTTTATTGTTGAAAGTATTTCATAGGTCCCCCTTTCCCACCCCCCCACCCCCCATTAACCTCTTCCACCCTCTCAACACCTTTAATCCCATCTTTGCTGAAGAAGAATAAATCTGAAAGACTGAGACCTGCTCTTGTTCTCACCCAGGAACATACAACTCTGGAACTCAGCAGTTTCCCCTTCTCTGTGCATTCCTGCCCTCTCTTCATACTCAGGTTATGGCAGTGGTCGGCAAACTGTGGCTCGTGAGCCACAAGCTGCTCTTTGGCCCCTTGAGTGTGGCTCTTCCACAAAATACCACGTGCAGGCGCGCACGTACAGTGCGATTGAAACTTCCTGGCCCATGCGCTGAAGTCGGTTTTCGGCTCTCAAAAGAAATTTCAATCGTTGTACTATTGATATTTGGCTCTGTTGACTAATGAGTTTGCCGACCACTGGGTTATGGCATCCCCTACCACAGAACTTTGCACAAGCAGGTTTTGTCCATGGCAGCTCCTTGCCCCTTACACACTGTTTACTCCCTTTATACTGGCATTTTTCTTCAGATCCCAGCCTAATTGTTACTTTCTTTGAAAAATATTCTTTGAGCTTTAAAAATCTGCCTCACAATTTATTTTTGGCAGATTACTTATTAGGCAAATTGGTATTCATATAAATTACTAAAAAATTACCCACATACTTTTCTTGTTTTTCAATTATAGTTGACATCACCCACATTAAAAAAAATTCAAACATTTATTATATACTATCAATCTGTAAAACAGTGAGTCCTATAAAGCAAAAAACTGGTACAGTGCTAGCCAGTTTGGCTCCGTGGATAGTGTTGGTCCTGGGACTGAAGGGTCCTGGGTTACATTCCGATCAAAGGGACGTCACCTTGGTTGCAGGCTCCACCCTGGCCCTGATCAGGCCTGTGCTGGGGGCAACCAATCGATGTGTCTCTCTCTCTGTCTCTCCCCCTCCCTTCCACTCTCTCTAAAAACAGCTCCTAGGCAACATATCCACAGAAATCTTTCCCAATTGAGCTCCCCGTCCCCCAATTCATTCCATTATATTTAGATTTTACTCCCAATGATTCCTTCTCTAATGAATATTACAAATGCAGAATGTTAGAGTACCGAGGCTTCACTGTGGACCTAAGGCTCCTGGGTTTGATTCATGTCAAGAGCATGTACCTTGCCCCCTGCCACAGAGCTTCTCTGACCACACACACATCTCCATTCTCAGAAAGCCTTACTTTTCAACAAGATTTTTGTAGCAGGAAAGTTTCGTGAATTTGTATGCCGGAGGAAAATGCCAATAAAGGAGAAGCCACGTGATCAAACCAAACATAACGTCCGAATGGGTGTCCCTGTGCAGAGAGCGTGTGGCTTCCCATCCGCTGGCGCTGTCCCAGCAGCCTCCCTGGCATCGACCCCCCACCGCCCCCTCCCCGGTGGCCCTGCGCCTCTGCCTCTGCTCAGGTTAACGGCGTGCCCTCTGGCCTTGGGGCCGGTCACCTAAGTGATGACCGCTCGGGCTGTGTGCCCGGGGCGTGAGCAGTCCCTGCAGACACCGGGCTGTGGCGGCCCTGCCTGGCCCGTGGGTGCGGCCCATGGATGACTCTTGCCACAGTCACACAGTTGCTCAAACCCCTCCCACTGGCGCCAGCGCAGAAAACCAGGCCTCTTGAAAGAGAGCAAGATGAAAGAAGTCGCAGGCCACAGCCGGGACTGGGAGCCTGACCTTCTAGCACAGTCTCTGGCAAATGGTGTTGTCGGTGTGTGGGGGGTGTCCTGGGGGCTCGGTGACAGAGTGAGCCTGTTTCTGGGGCTGTGGCGTGTTTTCCCGAAACTCCAGGAAGGGTGGCGGCCTGAGCGGGTGGAGTAGGCCAGGCGTGTGCCCAGGTGTGGGGTCTGGCCACCTCCGCCCCCACAGCTGCCCCACCCCCCACCCCCCACGGGCCACGCTGCCTTGCACTAGAGCCCTCTAGTCTCAGGAATTCGCTTGTTACTTTTACTGTGTAAATAAAGCTTCCTGGTTTAATATCCAAAAAAAAAAAAGAGCATGTACCTTGGTTGCAGGCTCCATCCTGGCCCCTTATTTTACTTAAAAGAAATATCTTCAATGTTGACGAAAGTTATTGAATAACTGCCATACAATTAAGCCAAAATAATGTAAATTTCTGTTAATTTCTTTACAAGTTCTAAGTGGAGAGTTTTAATTCTGGCACTCATCATTAAAATAAATTTCACAAAAGTTTAATTGGATTCAGAAATTATGGCAAACAGAAGCTTTTCACTCGTGTATTCTTGAATTTTTGTATGCATGTATTTTTACCTGGCCCTTGCAGATAAGTGGGACTTTACAATCAGTTTTAGAAAATGGAATACAAGAAAATGCGTGTCAATAAAAATACATAAAAAAGAAAAAGAAAATGCGTGTCAATTCATAGTGTTGGCCTTCAAGTCTCAGTGTGCTCCCTCTTTTTTTAGTTACAGTGACCCTTTGCTTTGATAACCCATGACTGAGGGAGTTAGATCCCTGGGTGGGTAATGGGGCAGCGCCCTGATGACCTACATTGCACTTTACAAGAATAAGCACCTGAGACCACCACAGCATAGCAGGGTGACTCTGATCAGTGCAGGGGTCCCTCGTACCTCAATGAAAGCCCTGCTGAGCATCTTTTCAAGATATGGAGATAGACACAGAGTACAGAGATATGCAGAGTAAAGCTCTATTTCCCAACACTATAAACAATACACATACAGACTTCCAAACAGAAGCATGTTCTAAAATGTCGGCAGTTTCGCATGTTAAACACTAAAGAGAACCTGCTCCAAAATACCCAGTGAAATACAATAAAATAAAAACAGAAGAAAACAAACAAACTACCCAATGAGAACCTCCGGCCGCCGGCAGCCCCCCCAGCGCGCTGACGGCCATTTCCGCCATGGCCGTTCTCACTCACCACAAGGAGGCGTCAGCGCGGGTTGCCGGGCCGCACCCCCACCTCTCCCGTCCCCGCGGCCTCGCCCGCATCTGGTTCTTCCTTGAATCCCGCCCACCCGCGACCTGGGACCCGCTCACCTACCCACTCCGCTCGGTCTCTGCTCAGCGCTGAGGGCGGAGCGGAGCGGTGTCCTCAAGGCCTAGAGGGCGCTGTGCGCTCCTCTCCGGCCCTGCAAAGCCAGGCTCTTCCACATCCGGGTCAAAGGGCGCGACACCGCCCCAGTTTCCTGTTCACGGTTGTGAACCGAATATGAACTAGTGGCTGTACAGTCTGTCGGCAGCGCCCGTGAGGTGACTGGCCCCCTACGACATTCTCCATCTTCCTCTCTGACTTTCCACCTCTGTTTACTGTGGCGGTTCATTTCCCCTCCAGTTCCATCAGTGTCTGGTTTAATCCATTCTTGAATATCTTGAAAAGCCCCAATTTCTCAAATGAAATTGCCTAGTGTGGGAGGGTGGGAAGAGATCAACAGAACTTGTATGCATATATGCGCAATCCGTGGACACAGACTATAGGGTGGTGAAGGCCAAGGTGGGGGAGGGGGACGGGGATGAGCAATAGGGGAAAATGGGGGGTGGGAGTGAGGAATGGGGACACAGGTAATACTTTGCGCAATAAAGATTTTTTTAAAAAAGAAAAAAAATTGCCTAAAAGTCTCAGCCTGTTTCTTTCTTTTTTTTTTTTTTAATATATTTTATTGATATTTTACAGAGAGGAATAGAAAGCTAGAAACATCGATCAGCTGCCTCCTGCACACCTCCCACTGGGGATGTGCCCCCAACCAAGGTATATGCCCTTGACCAGAATTGAACCCGGGACCCTTCAGTCCGCAGGCCCACGCTCTATCCATTGAGCCAAACCGGTTTCAGCTCAGCCTGTTTCTTTAGAGGTTCTCTTAATAGCTTCTGCCCTGCCCGGTTTGGCTCAGTGGATCAAGTGTCGGCCTGCGACTAAAGGATCCCAAGTTCCATTCTGCCAAGGGCACATGCCCCATTGCGGGCTCCATCTCCCTCTGTAGGGGGCGTGCAGGAGGCAGACAGTCAATGATTCTCATCATTGACGTTTCTATCCATCCCTCTCTGAAATCAATGAAAAAAATATGTATTTTTTTAAAAAATAGCTTCTGCCCTTGAAGGAGGTGTTTCCACAACCTGTCCTTGTCTCCGTTTTCTGGTTCACAAAATCATCCTGCAGTTCTCAACCTCCACAGGTTCCCGCGCAGCAGACAAGCTCCCAGCAGCATCATTTCTCCTTTCCCTGCTCCCTGGGGAGATGGCGGCCCTGTGGGGGTGCGGACGCAAGGTGGGGAGGGGCTGTAACAGGCCCGAGGTTCGCGTGCCCGGTGCTTGGAAAGAAAGGCCAGTGCTCGCTTGGGCAGCGCATATACTAAAATTCGAGCCATACGGTGAAGATTGGCATGGCCCTTGTGCAAGGATGATATAAAAATTCGTGAAGCATTATATACTAGTATTTTTTAAAAAGGCCAGTATTCAACAGATCAGAGTTTGGAGCAAGGACAGATTTATTGATGAAGGAGATGGGAGAACTAATTCTCAAATCTATTTTAAGAGTGTATGGAATCCAGGCATCTTTTATTGTTAAGGGAAAGGAGGGGGGAGCGAGTTGTGGATGCTGGCCCCTTCCTTCCATAAAATCCAGAATGTTGGAAAAGTTTTTACTCTATTTGTTGGCACATCCAGTAAAAATATGCGTACATTCTATGCACTTCCATCAGTCTATCGAGGATAACATTTGCTTTTTTAAAGAAAACACTAGAAATAAGGTTTTGGAATAAATAACTCCTGAAGTCTCTTTGTACTCAGGTTGTTTTTTTAAAATATTTTTTATTGATTATAGAGAGAAAGGAAGGGAGAGGGGTAGAGAGATAGAAACATCAATAAGAAGGAAACATCAATCAGCTGTCTCCTGACCCCTTAAAGAGGATCAAGCCCACAACCGGGGCATGTTCCCTGACCAGGAATCAACCAGTGACCTCCTGGTCCATGGGTCACGCTCAGCCACTAAGACACACCAGCCAGGCATTTTTTTTTTTTAATCTATTAATTGCTTACTCATTTGTTTGTCACGGGGCACTGACCTAATGCTAGTATCATTTATGGAATAGCTATTTTATGTCTGTTACTAAGATAGTGTATATCGTCTTCCATTATAAACACCATCACTATGACTTTTGTTGGCAAAGGGAAGAAAGAGGGTAAGAGGGTTCTATGGATAGTAACCTCACAGGATGATCTTAATAATAAATTCCTAACTGGGCAGGTCATGGTGGGTAGTCAGGTCCCAAGCATATAACATATATATGTACATGCTCACCCGATGATATGTTTTTATTGATTTTAGAGAGATGAAGGGAGAGAACCATCCATTGATTGCCTCCCTTACCTACAAAGGGGATGGAACCTGCAACCTTTTTGGTACACCGGATGATGCCCCAACCAACTGAGCCACCTGGCCAGGGCTACGCATATAACATCTTTAATAAAAGGCTTATCTTTGCCTTAAGCAAGCACCATCTTTGTTTCTGTGCATCCCAGGGGTCCTCAAACTACAGCCCGCGGGCCACATGTGGCCTGCCGAGGACATTTATCCGGCCTGTCGGGTGCCGCTGCCTGTCCTGCTTAGCAGCCGACTCATTCCGGGCCCACAGTGCGCATAGGAATTTGTTCATAGTTTTTTTTTTAAACTATAGTCCGGCCCTCCAACTGTCTGAGGGACAGTGAACTGGCCCCCTGTTTGAAAGTATGACCTGGACCCCTGATAGGCTAACACACCGTCATGTAATTTTCCTACCTTCTCTCCTTAATTTCAAAAGTATAAATGAAACTGCAAAATTCTTCTTCTGTGGAGTGTTTGAGTTTCTGCTCCCAAGCATATGTCCTCAGTTTGCCTCAAATAAACTCATAAAAATTATTATTTTTTAAAATATATTTTATTGATGTTTTACAGAGAGGAAGGGAGAAGGATAGAGAGTCAGAAACATCGATGAGAGAGAAACATCGATCAGCCGCCTCCTGCACACCCCCCACTGGGGATGTGTCCGCAACCAAGGTACATGCCCTTGACCGGAATCGAACCTGGGACCCTTGAGTCTGCAGGCTGACGCTCTATCCACTGAACCAAACTGGTTAGGGCTCATAAAAATTATTTACAAAGAAAAATAAATTCTTTGCAGGCTTGGAGGTTTTACATTTATTTTGCATAAAAAGAAACTCAGGTTCATAGGAAAGATTTACAACCTTGTGGCTGAAACAATCTAGTCCTGGAGGCACCTGCTGTTTACCACTCCCCGCCCCTATTACTTATAAACTAGTCCTGGGCACCAGGGGGCTCACACCCTCTGCAACTCCCGCTCCAGCCAGCATGACTAGTAATCTGGAATGATTATCCCATGCCTACTTTCCCATACCTGTACTTCCTACTTTCCCACGTAATCTTTGTCCTTCTACCCAATATAAGCAGCTGGTTTATGGGGAGTGGCAAAGCAGATTTCTGTGGATGACCTGCTGCTCTCCCATACTGCCAGCATTATTGGAATTAACACTCATATATGATTCATCCCTGTCTGCTTAATTGGCTGAAATAGTGACAGGCAGCCTCAAGCCCCTTGTTTAGAGTGTTACTGAAATTGTACAAGAGCACAGACAATAGGGTGAAGGCATGGGGCAGAGTGGGAACTGGGTGTTGGAGGCAAGGGGGAGAAATGCAGGGGACTTTGGTAATAATCTCAACAATAAAGATAAAAATTATTTAAAGGTTATACAAAGTAGAGATAATAGGGTAATGAACCTCCCAGAGTCATTCTCCATCCAGGGCATATCCAATTAAGCAACTTTAGAATTCTGTTCCTATATGTATCAGATAAAAAGAATATAGTTTGCTCTAGTCAGTTTGGCTCAGTGGATAGAGCATCAGCCCTCAAACTGAAGGGTCTCAGGTTCTAGTATGGTCAAGGGTATGTACCAAGGTTGCAGGCTAGATCCCCAGCCCTGATAGGGGGCATGCAGGAGGCAACCAATGGATGTGTCTCTCTCACATAGATATTTCTCTCTCTGTCTCTCCCTCTCCCTTCCACTCTTTCTAAAAATCAATGGAAAAATATCCTCAGGTGAGGATTAACAAAAAAATAAAATATCTTCAAAAAAATAAAGAATATAGTTTGTGTCTTAAATTTTCTTATAAAATCAGTTGGCATCTATGAACTACAGCTTGTTTCATTGGGCACCCTCAGTGCTAACTTTCTGTCAAAAAGATCATTCTACAGTAACCTGGCTGGCAGGTTCTGGGTTGAAATATCTTTTTGACTTTCTTAACTTATTCTGTTTCTTATTTTACTCATTTAAAAAAATGTAAATAATAACAGAAACAGTGCTACATAGATATGAGGAAGAAGATCCAAAGTTCTTAGATCCAGGCCAAGGACACTGACTATAATCACAGAAGAAACCCCATTCTTTCTCCCCTTCCCCTCTTCCCAGACCCTCCCATTTCCCGGAGCAGCTGTGTCTTTGCTGGGTGGAGTCCTCACAGCCACACCCTCGCACCTGTACTCCAGTTTAGGTTGTCTGTGGCTTCTTGCACTGAGAGAGGATCTGTTCCAGAGCCCCCCCTGCTCCAGGTAAGTGAGGAGATGGGAGGATGTGGGTCCAAGAGGCTTGGCCTACTGTGCAGGTACTTGGTTCTCTGGAGAGATCGTGCCTCACCAGGGAATCCAAACTCAGATTATTTCAGAACACATCCCGTGTATTATGGTTCCTGGTCTCTCAACGAGTCTTGTCCAGAATCGCCTGCAATATTTGTTAAATATTTGTTCCCCTTTAGGACAGATACCCAGATCCCACCCTGTCCTAAAGGGGAACAATATCTGTGTGTGATTAAGCCGAGGAGCTGGTCTGTGGCCAAGTGTGAATGTGTCAGTGAGGGAAGGTTTGTGTGCTGGGGGAGTGGAGGGATGAGAGCTATGGGGCCCATATCTCTGATCCTCAGGCCCTGTGTGGCCTTGATCTTCCTTAACCAGAAAGTCAACCTTCTTATAGAGGGCTGACTAAGGCTCAGAGAGGTTCAGTAGTTTACCCAAAGCCACAGAACTCATGAGGGAGCACCAGGAATCCAATGTAACAAATATATGACTTCCTATTAGGTGCCAGGCCCTGAGCTGGATGTTATAAGGAAGAAGGATACTTTCTCGGTGTTTTAGTGGTTAGTGAGGAAGACAGATCTGGACCTCAAAGAAAATCACTACAATGATTAAGTTTTATAGAAAGTGTGTGATACTGAATCTTAAAATTGGATGCCAGGGGTGGGGCTAGTGTGCTCTGAAGGAAGAGGAGGAGCTAAGGAAGGAGACAGATAGCAGGTAAACTTTGCTGGACTGGAGGTCAATTGTATTCAAATGCCCTCAGGTCAATTACGTCTCCATTAAAAAAAAAAAAAAAAAAAAAAAAAAAAGAGTAGTACTTGTGAGCTGCCTGAAGAGCATAGGTTTATATCAATAAATGGGAGTTACACCTACTTTGTACTGTGATTAGAGAAATGTTTAAGGAAAATTGAAATAAAGAGTTTCCAATTCCCTCCCCCCCCCCAAAAAAAAAAAAAAAAAAAAAATCTGGGACCAGAGGTAGGTTGGTCTGGAGAAAGGTAAGGAAGAACTGGGACTGAAGCTCATCTAGAGTGGGTTTGGTGCCTAAGAGACAGACCCTGAGCCTCATGGGCTTGGGAAGGATCTGGGGAAACCAGGGCACATTCCAGCCTGTATCTATGTAAACTGAAGCAGGACTGGCAAGGGCCTGGTGGACACTAGTCCCAGGTCACAGGGTCATCCTACAAAGCCCACAGTCTGAAACCCAAACTGCTGTAAAATAAGTTTTGAGCCGAAACCGGGTTGGCTCAGTGGATAAAGCGTCAGCCTGTGGACTGAAGGGTCCCAGGTTCGATTCCGGTCAAGGGCATGTACCTTGGTTGCGGGCACATCCCCAGTAGGGGGTGTGCAGGAGGCGGCTGATCGATGTTTCTAACTCTCTATCCCTCTCCTTACCTCTCTGTAAGAAATCAATGAAATATATTTTTTAAAAAAATAAGTTTTGAGAAATTTAGTGCAAAACATATTTGGCAAAACATTACCTGACATGAAGCTTTTTATAGTCTTTAATTAATTATCACATTTGGTTTGAGCACAGGTGCATCTGGGCCATAATTAGTATTGTGTTTAATAAGGAAGTGTTTCCCCAGATCATTCTGTGTACATTTACATAATACATATCTATATAGCATATTCATGTTCTAAAATACAAAATTCTGAGTACACTTATGTGGTCCAGTGGTCTGGGGAAGAGACAACAGCTCGAACTGGAGCAAAGTGGGAATTTCCTGCTTTCTTCAATCTACAATGTTTTGTGTGCCTCTTTCTACATTAGGCACTACCATCGTTCTTTAAAATCGGCTTGTAGTCTCTTGAACAGAATATGTTTAACACGTTTGTAATGTAGTTTATTTAGCCAACACCAACCATTGATATTTCCAATGTTTTCACATTTTTTTTGAAGTTTAAACCTGTGCTAAAGAGAACATCTTTGTAGATATCTATTTTGTTTTTTCTTTCTTTTTTGTATATTTTTTATTATTTGGTCAAGTTGTATGTGTGTTAAAGGACAACACTCAACTAAGTAAATTTTAAAAATCGTACTGGCTTTATTCACAGTTCAATAGGCAGCACCCAATCTTACAGAAAGAAAGCTCTGAGAAACTGTAAAAAATGAAAAACTTTCCTAGGCAAAAGGGAGCAGGAGGTATAAACAAAAGAACGGGTTGGATATTGCAAGGTTACTTTCCTTTGGGGATGGCAAGGGCTCATCAGACAGCTGACCTAATTAGTGTTGATCAGGTGATTCTCGATTGACTAGAGTAGTGGTCAGCAAACTGAGGCTCGCGAGCCACATGCGGCTCTTTGGACCCTTGAGTGTGGCTCTTCCACAAAATACCACGGCCTGGGCGAGTCTATTTTGAAGAAGTGTCATTATAAGAAGTTTAAGTTTAAAAAATTTGGCTTTCAAAAGAAATTTCAATCGTCGTACTGTTGATATTTGGCTCTGTTGACTAATGAGTTTGCCAAACACTGGACTAGAGTAAGATTCAATTTCTGGGAAAGCTAAATTAAATTAAGTTTTACTTTGATGACATGGAGCTGAACATAAGAATTTCCTTTAGTTGACCTAGTTCAGTGGTCAGCAAACTCATTAGTCAACAGAGCCAAATATCGACAGTACAATGATTGAAATTTATTTTGAGAGCCAAATTTTTTAAACTTAAACTTCTTATAATGCCACTTCTTCAAAATAGACTCGCCCAGGTCGTGGTATTTTGTGGAAGAGCCACACTCAAGGGGCCAAAGAGCCGCATGTGGCTCGCGAGCCTCAGTTTGCGGACCACGGTCCTAGTTGGTTTGGCTCAGTGGATAGAGCGTCAGCCTGTGGACTGAAGGGCCCCAGGTTTGATTCCAGTTAAGGGCACATACCTGGGTTGTGGGCTTGGTCCCCGGTAGGGGGTGTGCAGGAGGCAGCCCATCAGTGATTCTCTCTCATCATTGATGTTTCTATCTATCTCTCCCTCTCCCTTCCTCTCTGAAATCAATAAAAACATATTTTAAAAAATAATTTCTTTTGGGGTCTTTTTTTTTTTTAATTGGTTTTTGAGAACAGAAGTGATATAGAATTTTTGAACTGGAACCCGGATTCCTTGTCCGCCGGAATCGAAGAATGAATCCATGGACTGAAAGTGGTATAGCAAAGGTGGTGATTTATTGAAGAACAAGTAGAGACTCCCACGTAGGGAGGGGGAAGAGTGACACAGAACTGACTCCCAAGTAGAGAGGGGGGAAAGGGTCCCTGAACTGACTCCCATGTGGGGAGGGAGAAGAGTCCCACAGAGTTCCTCTTCCAAACGGCTTATAAAGGCTGCAGATCCTGGTGCCTTGATATCCTCTCTGATTGGTCAATATTCCCCTTCGAGTTGGTTACTATAGTAACTCCTGGGCTCAAAGGTCGAACCTCACATGACATGTGAGGTTCTCTCCCACTCCTTCCTTATTGTTTTTCTATTCCCTTTGGGCTTCTCCTCCTTCTGAATGAAGGGCTTCCTTCTCTTTATTTTGTAAATATGACCTTTCTTGGCTACTTCCAGTTCCCTTGTCTTATGTAAATACTAGTGGCCCGATGCACAAAATTCGCATTGTGCACATTAAAAGGGGGGACCCAGAGTCAAGTCCCCGCCCACCCACATGCACCTCAAAATCGCGTGAGACCCAGACCTGGCTGCCCTCCCCGCCCCCATTGGGCTAGATCCAGACCCAGCCAGTCCCACCCTTGTCAAGCCCCGCTGGGCAGAGGGCTAGCCTCAGGTCCCCTGGCCCGGCACCAGGACGGGGGGCATGGCCTGAGGTCCCTCATATGGGGCAGGGGGCGTGCCTTGAGTTCCCCCATCAAGTCCCTCCAGGTGGGGGACATGGCCTGAGAGCCCCTGTCAAGCCCCGCTGGGTGGGGGGCATGGCCTGAGGTCCCCCATCAAACCCCACCAGGCAGGAGGGTGCAGCCTCAGGTCCCCCAGCCTGGCACCGGGAGGGGGGTGCAGCCTCAGGTCCCCTGTCAGGCCCTGGTGGGCAGGGGGCATGGCCTGAGTTCCCCCAACCCAGCACTGGGGGTGCACCTGGAGGATCCCGTCAAGCCCCACTGGATGGGGAGCACAGCCTGAGGTCCCCTGTCCAGCCCCGCCAGGCAGTGGGGCACAGCCTCAGGTCCCCTGGCCCGGTGCTGGGGTGGGAGGTGTGGCCTGAAGTCCCCTGTCAAGCCCCACCTGGTGGGGGGCGTGGCCTGAGGTCTCCAAGCCTGGTGCCAAGGCAGGAGGCATGGCCTGAGGTCCCACAGCCTGATGCCAGGGTGGGGGGCACGGCCTGAGGTCCCCTGTCAAGCCCTGCCGGGTGGGGGGGTGCAACCTGAGGTCCCCTGTCAAGTCCCACAGGGGCGGGGGAGGGCGTAGCCTCAGGTCCCTGCTGATTGCTCCTTCAGGCTCCTTAAGGGAACTTGGCCTCAGCTGTGGGCGCAGCCATCTTTTTGACTGAGTGATGGTCAATTAGCATATTCCCTCTTTATTAGATAGGATGCCTGTTGCTGCCTCCTTGTCTTATGAAAATGTAATTGCACCTGGCTTCCTTGTGTTATGGAAATGTACCTTCTCCCAGTCTGCAGCCCCATGCTTTTTCCCATGGACCCCAATTCTAAAAAATCCCTAAGCCTGCCTATATCCCCCTAAAATTCCTGCTTCAGAAGGAAGAGAGAGAGAGACCATGTTGGCCGAAACCGGTTTGGCTCAGTGGATAGAGCGTCGGCCTGTGGACTGAAGGGTCCCGGGTTCGATTCCGGTCAAGGGCATGTACCTTGGTTGCGGGCACATCCCCAGTGGGGAGTGTGCAGGAGGCAGCTGATCGATGTTTCTCTCTCATCGATGTTTCTAGCTCTCTATCCCTCTCTCTTCCTCTCTGTAAAATATCAATAAAATATATAAAAAAAAAAAAAAAAAAAAAAAAGAGAGAGACCATGTTGTATCATGGTCATGCCCCAAACCTGGGAAAGAACATGCCACTGTTTGGTATACAAGAAGATGCTCCAACCTGCTGAGCCACACAACCCAGGGTTGGGGCCTGTTTTCTTGTGCTTAACATATTTTTTAGAATTAGTGGAATTATAAGGGCAAAGCAACGATTTTTCAATTATTGATGGATAGTTCAGCATGGCTTTCTTAAGAAAAGGTTTCCACTCCAGCTGTCTGCAGCACTTGGAAGGCCTACCTCCCAAAGCCAAAACAGGATACTACCAATTTGTTCAATCTTCCCAATACAATAAGCATAGTAAACAGGGCAGACATGTAACTTTTTATTATTAATAAGTTTCTGCATTTTTTCCATAACTGTTGCTTCTTTTCTACATGGGGAGTTGTGTTTTTGTGTTTGTTTGTCTTGTTTTGTAGGCATTCTTTATTTAGAGATGATATTTTACTGGTAAATACTGAAAATATTTTTTCCTGTTTTGTTTATACTCAATTTGCATGTTTTAAATGTCTTTATTCTCTGGATCACATTTCACAAATGAGGTTTTTGGGGCACATACTGCTGTTGAAGGGGAACAGAATATGCCACCCTAAAATATGCCTCTTTGGGGGCTAATTATTTTTGAAAGGCTGCTGGTACTACAGAATTTCTAAAACCAGTGAGGTTGCCCTTTTGTGAAGGAGATTTACATTTATAAGGGAAATCTCCACTTGTAAGGGTGTTTCTATATCAGGAAGAAGAGGATGACTCTGAAGCTTTAGAAACTGTTTATCAATGGAGAAGGCACCCATTGAAATATGCCTGACAATCTTTCCCTTATTCACTCTGCTTTGCTTGGTAACCCACCATAACTGCCCCACCCCCACCATCCTTATTTTGTCTTTAGCTTAAAATTATAGTTAAGGTGATGGCTTAGGCGACTTTGGGGAGATAATCTCTTCCTGTGTCTCTTCTATGTCTATAGAAGGTGTACATGTTATTAAACTTGTTTTTCTCTTGTTAATCTGTCTTTTTATTACTGGGATGTCTCAGCTCAGATAGTAGAGGGACAATTGTATTTTCTTAAACAATACTAGAGGCCTGGTGCACAAAATTCATGCATGGATAGGGTCCCTAGGCCTGGCCAACAATCAGGGCTGAATGGGGCCTCTGGCTGCCGGCTGAGGCCTTCCTTCATTGGACACCACACCCTGGTGGTCAATGAATGTCATAGTGAGCGATTGAACTCCCAGTCTCCCAGTTGAACTCCCGAGGGGACACTTTGCATATTAGCCTTTTATAAAGGCCCGGTGCATGAAATTCATGCATGGGGGAGGGGGTCCCCTCAGCCCAGCCTGCACCCTCTCCAATCTGGGACCCCTCAGGGGATGTCTGACTGCCTCTCACAATCCAGGACCACTGGCTCCTAACCACTCACCTGCCTGCCTGATCGCCCCTAACCGCTCCCCTGCTGGCCTGATTGCCCCTAACCACCTCTGCCTTGCCCCGCACCTGGGACTCAGGCTTCCCTCCCTCTGGCTGGCTGCAGGCACCCAGGACCCAGGCCCGCTTTGTCCGGGCCAACCGCAGCCGCAGGGGACCATGACTGCAGGGACCATGAGCAGGTGACTTCACCTGGGCCTCAGGCACTGGTGCCTGGGACTGCAGGGTGCGTGTCTTGTTCCTCTCCAGGGCTGCAGCCTGGCTGGTCCCCATTCCTCTCTCAGGAGCTCATTTGTGCCTGGCTGGTTCCCATTTCTCTCTTCCCACTTTGAGTGTCTGAGCCCTTATGGTGTGACGACCATTTGATATTAGCTCTTTATTATATAGGATATCTATATGGTATATACCTAAGATGGTAGAGGACAGTTGCATTTCCCTATACAACATACTGTAGAAGAGTAAGGATGAATAAAAGCAAACTAAATTTGGTAAATGTGAATTTGGAGCCATCATAAATACTGTGTTTTAAGCCTGGGGCTTTTCTTAACATCTATCTCCTCATAAGTAAAAAAATTTATAGTGATATTATTATTTTTATATACCCAATTCTAGGAGTTTAGGATTGTAAGAGAGAAAAAAAAAATTTACCTTCTACCATTCTAGGTTCTGTGGCTGGTCTAAGAATTAAATTGACATAAAATAGATTTGTTGTAGGTGGTGGGAAACAGCACCAGGTGTCTGACTGGTGGGGTCCGCCCAAACCTGGGTTTAGCAACCTCAGTACTTGGTTTCTGGCTGGGAAAGAATTCAGAGCCCAGACCCCAAACTGTAAGAGGACATTTATTTGGTAAATCACAGAGATAGAAGAAGTAATTCCCAAAACAATTGGGCTTAGGAAACAAATTATGGAGGTAAAGGAAGGGCCCTTGGAGCTTGGGAGTGAGGAAACTAATGGTAACATGCCTGGGGAAGGGAGGGGGAGGGGAAAGAGCCGGGGGTGCTCTCAGGAGGGTCCTCTGTCCTAAAGGATTTAAATGTTATCTGTTGGGAGGAAAGGTCAGGGGGTCCAAACTGCTTAATCAGCATTGCACTAGGTAAGGAAAAGTCACCCTGGGGGCCAGGGTCTCACCCTACAATTGATTGTACCTTGCTGTGGACCTGGGGCTTTCCACCCTGGTGACCTTCTGTACCTGGCCCTTAATCTTTCTCTGCTCTTATCTAACTGCCTACAACAGATTAACAAGAGACAAAATATTTTAAATTACATACTTTTATATGTAGGAATTTCACCAAGATTTGAGAAGTGAGACTTCTATACCATCTTTTTTTTTTTTTTTTAATATATTTTATTGATATTTTACAGAGAGGAAGGGAGAGGGATAGAGAGTTAGAAACATCGATGAGAGAGAAACATCGATCAGCTGCCTCCTGCACACCTCCCACTGGGGATGTGCCCGCAACCAAGGTACATGCCCTTGACCGGAATCGAACCCGGGACCCTTCAGTCTGCAGGCCGACGCTCTATCCACTGAGCCAAACCGGTTTCGGCTTCTATACCATCTTGAGGTGAGGAACAGGCGAGGGGTCTGGAGCTTCTGAGGTTGTGGGAGGCAATTCACTGGAAGGTGAGAGGAAGAAATGTTTGGTAAGCAAAGGTGGTCCAGTTAAACATGTAAGCCAAGAAGAAAGTTTTATTTTGTTTCAACAACACAGCACTGATAATGTGATTTGCACTTTGCAAGCAGGAGACCCAGGAAAGACAGTGGTGTAGATGGAAGGCCTGAGAGTCTGAGAGCAGATGGTACAGATTCCAGTGCGGGTCTGAGGGGCTGAGAACCAGCAGCACCCAAAACAGGAGGTGGGTGTGCTAGCCTATTCAGTCCAGCAGAGAGTGAATTCAGTCTTCTCCCAGTTTTTGTTCTATTCAGGCCCGTGGATTTGATGATGTCCACTGACATTGGGGAGGGCTATCTGCTTTGCTCATCCACTGATTCAAATTCTAATCTCTCAGAAATCTCACAGTTACACCCAGAACTAGTGTTTCCCCTGCTATCTGGGCATCTAGTGGCTGAATGAAGTTGGCATGTAAAATTGACCAGTTCATCCTTCACATCTTTCTCCATCCCTTATATTTCTTGAAAATGGGTAATTTGGAACTCTGTTTGTTAGGTTCATTTTACTTACAAATCTTCTTCACAAATAATGGTATATAGTCCCTTCAGCAGTTCTATGATTATTATTTTTTATTATTTTTAGAGAGGGAGGGAGATAGAGAGAGAAAGAGCCAGAGAAATATCAGTGTGAGAGAGATACCTTGATTAGTTACCTCTGTTAGTACTCCAACCAGGGATGGAACTCGTGACCTTGTGGTGCATGGGACAACACTCCAACCAACTGAGCCACACCGGCCACTCTTTAAATAAAAAATATGTATATATATATATATATATATATATATATATATATATATATATATATATTAATTGGTTTTTAGACTGAGAGGAACAGGGGGAAGAAGACAGAAAGAGATTGATTTGTTCCAATTATTTTTGCATTCATTGCTTGATTATTAAATGGGCCCTGACCATGAACTGAACCTGAAACCTTGACACATCTGAACCATGCCTCAAACAGCTGAGCTACCTGGCACACATCACTTTTTAAAAAATGTATTTTTATTTATTTCAGAGAGGAAGAAAGAGGGAGGGAGAGATAGAAACATCAATGGTGAGAGTGAATCACTGTTTGGCTGCCTCCTGCACACCCCCTACTGGGGTCCGATCCCACAACCCAGACATGTTCCCTTAATCGGAATCAAACCTGAGACCCTACAGTCCACAGGCTGATGCTCTATCCACTGAACCAAACTGGTAGGGCATTTTTTAAAATGATGATTGAGACCAATGATAAATTTGCCTAGATTGACTAATTCCTTTAAAGTTAAAAATAGATAGTCTTTACTTCTAACTCCTCCTAAGATATTGTCATGATTAAATGATTTGGTCTACCTGACATACTCTTCATACAGGGATAGAAGGATTAATGGTGCTTGAACCTTTGAATGGCTGTATCTTTTTGTCCACAGAAGCTACATATGATTTGGATAGTGCTTGGTTTTTTACCAAAATCCACAGCTGATTTTCACTTGGGGCAACCTGATATTAAATACAGAAGGAGCAGGTGACAAAGACTGGATGTCAGCTGGCCACTGGGATTCTGCGTGGAAGCTCCTACTGACTTCCACAGGGAAGGAGCCCTAAGCCAACCTCAGATTCCCACGTTTCCTTGCTCCTGAAGGATCACACTGATTGAAGAGTCTCTTCCTATAGACACCTTCACTGCACCATATCCTTTGCAGCTTCCCTGGCTGAGCTCCAGGCAGAGGCCAGCTGTCCTATCTGCCTGGATCACCTGAGAGACCCAGTGACCATTGCCTGTGGGCACAACTTCTGTCCCTCCTACATCCGCCAGTGCTGGGAAGGTCTACAGGGCACCTTTCTCTGTCCTGTCTGCCTCCACCACTGCCCTGACAGGGGGCTTAAAGAGGAACACCCAATTATGTCACATGACTGAGATTGTTAAGCACGTCCCCAACCTCAGGGAGCCAGAGAAAAAATGCAGGAAGAAAAACCCCTGTGTAAGAAGCACCATGAGGTTCTGACCTTGTTCTGTAAGAAGGACCAGGAGCTGTTGTGTCTCCAGTGCAAGGTCTTGTCAGACCACCAGGATCAGCCCCTGATAACTATTGAGGAAGCTGCAGCTATTCACAGGAGGATGCTCACATTTTACATGGAGGCCCTGATGATGAATGTTGAAGAGTATGAAGCAGCATATAATATCCAAGAAGGAAAAACTTCCCAAATGAAGAGATGGATGACAAAATGGAGGGAAAAATTGGAAGATGACTGTAAAGAACTTAAGAGTTCCTTGGAAATGCAGCGATATGAAATTAAAGACAATCTACTTATAGAAGAGAAGGATGTTGAAGAAAAACTAACTGAAAATGGAAGACAAATTTTATACCATAATTTCAGATTAAAAAACTGCTAGGTGAAATAGAAGAGAAGTATTTGCAGACAGACGTGGATTTACTCACAGGTATTGAAAGTATCTACTGCAGGTTTAGAAACTTAGAGGCCCCAGCAGATTTTATATATGAATTAAAGAAGGAGATTTTCACTCTTCCCCCACATTACTTGGGACTCCAGAAAATGATAAGCTCGTTTCAGGTAGATTTGACACTGGATCCTGAAACTGCACATCCAAGTTTCATTATCTCAAGTGATAGAAAAAGTGTGACATATAGGAGACCAGATGGTCTTCCAAATCCCCAGGCACTTACTTCTTACCCAGCTGTCCTGAGTTCTGAGGGATTTGATGCTGGCAGGCATTTTTGGGAGGTAAAAATAGGAGGCACCAGTGAATGTTTCTTAGGTGTGTGTAAGGAATCTTTCCCCAGAAATACTCTCATATCACCATCCCCAAGCAATGGATGCTGGACTCATACATTTGATCCTTCCCCTATAGGACAACGGAAGATTGGCGTTTTTCTGGACTATGAGTTGGGAGAGGTTTTATTTTATAATTTGAATAGCAGGTCATACTTGTATGGGTTCACTGATACATTTACAGAAAAACTTATGCCTTATTTTTCTAGTGCATCTTCTTCAGAATCTCTTACAATCAGTATCATCAGAATCCAATGATGAAAAACATGTAGATTTTGTATGTGCTTACAGTAGTTTCTCCCTTGTTATTGAAAGGAATACTTATAATAAAGATCTTGATTCCAGTTTTGATGTTTGAATGTTAAAAGCTTCACCCTTCTCTCCTCCCTATCCTTACACATGGGAAAGCTGATGAGAAAGTCCAGGTGCTCCATCCTGGGTTCAGGGGGGACAATCAAACAAACTTCCACCAACAGTAACCGCATAAACACCACAAGCTAGTCCCTTTTCCCGGTGTTCTCAGTCATTTGGGGACCTACTCAAATACTCACCCTACTCTCTCCCCAAAACCTTATCATGTGAGCAATAAACTTTTCATACTCTCCTGGTATGTGGTGAGTCATCAGTGTGAACAGTTGAAACCAATTTTGGATGGCTTCCACCCTGCCTACGCAAGCTGGTCACCACCATTGACATTGTGAGCAGGATTTTTCAGATATGAAGCCCTTCCCCGAACCTGACTGTGTGGTAACATACCCTGGTTCCCTAGGCAAGGTGTCCTTGTAGTTTGTGCTGCGTTTGCTGAGTTCTATGGAAGCTGTATTGTAGATTTAACAGTTAAGTCAGAATTTTCGATAAGAAACAAATTCTGTTTATTATTTTCCATATAATATTTTAGAAATTCTTATTGTCCTGCCTTTGTTTCATGTTTTATAAAATTTTCACATACAGGGGTGAGCAAAAGCAGGTTGACAGTAGTGATACAAATAATATAGTAGTTAATAAAAATTAATAAAAGAAAAAAATTTGCATACTAACAACTGTAAACATACTTTTCTTTTAAAATCCTCACCTGATGATATGTGTACTGATATATATAGAGAGGAATGGACAGAGAAAGGAAAAACAGGTATGTTAGAGAGAAGCATCAATCTATTGCTTCCCCAATGTGCCCTGACCAGGGATTGAACCTGAAATCTAAGTGCCCTGAATGGGAATCCAACCTGCAAGCTTTTTGTTGTAGGAGATGACCTTCCTTGGAACCGAGCCACCCGGCCAGGGCTGTAAACCTACTTTTGGCAATCCTTGTATGACCTCCAAAGGTCACATACTCGTTTTTGACATTGTTTATTTACCAAACTTTCAGAATAGTCTTCCTGTATGTTTGGATGCCTGTATGTGTATTTACAATGTTTGAAAATAAAGTTTGATTTTGCATATCTCTGTACTATCTATTTCTGTAACTTGAAAAGATGCTCGCAGGGCTTTCACTGAGGTACATGGATTGAACCTGCCACCTTTGGCATAAGCTCCAAACAACTGAGCCACACTGCCCTGGATTGGGACCTGTTTTCTTGTGCTTAATATGGTTTTTTTTTGAAATATATTTTATTGATTTTTTACAGAGAGGAAAGGAGAGGGATAAAGAGTTAGAAACATCGATGAGAGAGAAACATCGACCAGCTGCCTCCTGCACACCTCCCACTGGGGATGTGCCCGAAACCAAGGTACATGCCCTTGACCGGAATCGAACCCGGGACCTTTCAGTCCGCAGGCTGACGCTCTATCCACTGAGCCAAACCAGTTTCGGCTAATATGTTTTTTAGAATTAGGGCAAAACAAAGATTTTTCAATTGTTGATGGCTAGATCACTACTGGCTTTCTTAAAAAAAGGTTTCTAGCCCAGCCAGAATGGCTCAGTGGTTGAGTGTCAACCTATGAACCAGTGTGGGAACCCCTTTCACGTCCCGCGTGGTTCAGGGTTCGGGTTCAGGGTTTGGGTTCTGGAGAAGGCCGCACACAAATGAAAAAAGACTAGAAAAGTATTAATTTGGGAATATCGAGGGCCAGGTGGGAGCCCACCTCTAGTGGGAGGATTACCACCTGCTCTGGCCTTGCTATCCCTTTTATTGAGACTATGGGATACGCCCATAACCTTTAGGCAGGAAATTCCAGTAACAAATTTACATAGGAGAAACAGCGGTGGAGGCTGCTTCAGCTAACAATGTTTCTACTAAACAGTGAGTGATTAGCTCCGACCTTTCAGAGCAATTAAGGTTGACCAGCCGAAACCGGTTTGGCTCAGTGGCTAGAGCTTCGGCCTGCGGACTGAAAGGTCCCAGGTTCGATTCCGGTCAAGGGCACGTACCTTGGTTGCGGGCACATCCCCAGTGGGGGGTGTGCAGGAGGCAGTATAGATATATATATCTATATTTACAGTTGTTAGAAAGGGAGGCAGAGAAAGATAGAAATATCAATGATGAGAGAATTATTGATTGACTGCCTCCTACATTACCTCCACTGGAGATTGAGCCCACAACCTGGGCATGTGCTCTGACTGGGAATCATACCGTGACCTCCTGGTTCATAGGCCAATACTCAAATACTGAGCAACACCGGTTGAGCTTAAATATATTTTTATTGATTTCAGAGAGAGGACGGGAGAAGCAGAGAGAGAAACATCAATGATGAGAGAGAATCATTGATCGGCTGCCTCTTGCACAACCCCTACTAGGGACCATGAGTTCATGAGTCTATGCTGAGACAATGAGCCACACTGGTTGGGTAAGGTTATATATTTAAAATATATTTTATTGATTTTTCACAGAGAGGAAGGAAGAGGAACAGATAGTCAGAAACATCGATGAGAGAGAAACATCGATCAGCTGCCTCCTGCACACCTCCCACTGGGGATGTGCCCGCAACCAAGTTACATGCCCTTGACCGGAATCGAACCCGGGACCCTTCAGTCCGCAGGCTGACGCTCTATCCACTGAGCCAAACCGGTTTTGGCAAGGTTATATATTTTTTAAAAAAATCACCTCTATGCTGTCTCAAAGACACCCTTCTTTTTTACAGCTGCATAATATTCCATTGTGTAAATGTACCACATCTTTTTTTATCCACTCATCTACTTAAGGGCTCTCGGGCTGTTTCAAGATCTAAAAAAAAAAAAAAAAAAAAAGATGGAACTTTTATCCTTTAAGACAGCATGGAAGGACCTGGAGAGTATTATGCTAAGTGAAATAAGCCAGTGAGAGAAAGACAAGTATCACATGATCTCACTTACATGTGGAATCTAATGCACAAAATAAGCTGAGAAACAAAATAGATCCAGAGACACTGAAGCATGTAACAGGCTGACAAACTTCACAGGGTGAGGTGACAGGAAGAGACTAACCAAAGAACTTATTGGGTACACACATAAGCCATGGACACAGACAATGGTGTGGTGAAAGCCTGGGGTGGGAGGCGGGAGGGCTGGAGGAGGTTATTGGGGTGGGAAAGGGGACATATATAATACTTTCAACAATAAAGAATTATAAAATAAAATAAAATAAAATAAAATAAAATAAAATAAAATAAAAATGAGCATGTAAGGAGTAATGTGAAAGATGCTGGGTGTCTAAAAGAGGGTCATCTTTAGCTCTTTGGGATAGATTCCAGGAACTCTGGGGTGTAGAAAAAAGGAAGCAAGCTATGATGACCACTTTCTGGATGTTTCTAAGAACAATTTACTAAACTATAAAGCTTTAGAAAGCATTATGCAAGTGAGAGGCAAAAAAACATACTCCCTACCTAAAGCCAATTTTGTCAATATACCATAAGCCTCTAGATAACTTCTGTATAGAAATTGGTGAAAACAACAATTATTAAAACAGGTAGAGGATGTCTTAATTCATTTATCTTCAAACAAGGTAATACATAATGAGACTAAAGCAAATACTTTTTTTAAGCCCTCAAAACTTAGATATTGATTTATTTATTTAACATTATTGATATTATGGATGAAATAATTACATATGGTTGCAGTTCTTCAACTATGTCTCTGTGCTCCATAACATTCTGGAGAGGTGGTGGAGGCTTAATTAAAAGGTCTTAAAACAAACTTTCAGCTACAATAGAAATATTTTAGAGCACTATACAGAGAAAGAGCACCCTGACAGACCTTTGAGGAGACTTTAGTTTGTAGATGTCAGATTCTCAATGAAAACAACTATTTCAATGTGACTGAAGTAGTTGGCAAAGTTCAGCTGCTACTTAAAAATCTATTGAGTCATGTTTAATGGTATTATTTTAACAGGACAGTACTTCCCAGCCTCTGGTGCATACAACAATCTCTCAATCTCAGATTCTTAGGGAAGCCCAGCCAGTGTGGCTCAGTGATTGTCAACCTGTGAACCAGGAGGTCAGGATCCCCAGTGTGGGGTTGTGCAGAATTCTTTCTTATCATTGATGTTTCTATCTCTCACTCCCTCTCCCTTCTTCTCTGAAATTAATAAAAATATATTTTAAAACAAGATTCTTAGGGAAAACTGTTATATTTTAGGCACTTGCCCAAGACAAAAGAACTTAAGATGAAGTCCAAAAGGAGATTACATTTTCATTGGGGGAGGTTAGGGATAAAGGTTAGGGATAAAGGCATGCAGAACTAAACAGGATATAATAGACTATAGTGCACTGGATACTAAGGAGAGGTAATAATAAACTAACAAATGAATAGCATAGATAATGCAAAAAATTTAGGTTAACTAGTTATACTAGAATGAGAGGGAAATGAATCCTTACTAGTACTTGGCAAAAGAGAAGCTCAAGAATAGGATTAGGAGACAGAAGATAAGGGCTTTTTACTTTGGACAGGGTGGAGTGTGGTGGTAGGGCCATAGAATTATATAGATAATTCAGTAATCTGGGGCATGATCCAGATCTGGGGTAGGCTCCTTGATTTCCAATCTCAGGCATTCAATGCTGCTCCACAATTTTTTAAATTATTTCATTAAATCCTCACCCAAGTCCTAGTCAGTTTGGATCAGTGGATAGAGCGTTGGCCTGCAGACCAAAGGATCCCGGTGTCGACTCTGGTCAAGGGCATGTACCTTGATTGCAGAATACTCCCTGGCAGAGCCTTGGCTGTGGCTCGCGTGTGAGGGCAACCAATTAATGTGTTTCTCTCACATGGATGTTTCTTTCTGTCTTTCCCTCTTCTACTCTCCCTAAAAATCAATGGAAAAATATCCTCGGGTGAGGATTAACTAAAAATAAACAAACAAATAAATCCTAGACCCAGAGTCATAGAAACATGGAATATACTGTCCAACCTATGAGGGAAGGCTGGGGGTGAGAGGGTAAGAGATCAACCAAAGGACTTTGTTAAATGTAAAAAAACCATTGAAACCTGTAAAGAATTTTTGTGAGTTTATTTGAGCCAAACTGTCATCATATGCTGGGAAGCAGAACCTCAACAAATTGAGAGAATGCTCCTGAGAAAGGCGGGTTAAATCTGTATTTATACATGGCAATCAAAAGAAAGGTATGTAGGTGGGTTACATGAAATCCATTAGTGATAGATTAGAGATGCGGGAGAAAGCAAAGCAGGGAATCCCCTGGGATTGGATAAAAAGTAAAATGATAAGACACATACTTAGGTGGGTGCAGGAACAATTAACATAACAATGAAGGAATTTGTTCTATCTGTCCTAGAGCCCAGGCACAATAGCTTGTGCCCCAAGGGGTCCAGAAAAAGGGAAGTTACAAGTTACCCAGACATTTCAAGAGTATGTTACTATAGTTGCAAAAGACACATAGGCTCAATTAAGGTAAAGGTTGACATTGTCAGTGAAGATACCGGCCTAGGATGTGACTACCCACCATAACTGCTTTTAGTTAAAGTTTAATTTCAGACCATCCTTTTTGGTTACTTTAGGTCTGAGTTTGCAAGACCACCATGCAGGCCTTCCCTGAGCTTGTCAGGTTAGCATGTGGCCCCTTCTGTCCACAACCTGTAATGCATGCATATGAGCATAACCAATGGACACAGACAGTAGGGGGGTGAAAGTATGTCCTGGGGGTTGGGAATGGCCGGGGAGAGCTCAATGGGGGAAAAAGGAGACTTATGTAATACATTAAATAATAAAGAATTAAAAAAAAAGAAAAAGAAATCCTCACCCAAGTATATGTTTCCACTAATTTTAGAGAGAGAGAGGAAGACACACTGATGTGAGAAACAAATGGTTGCCTCCCAAACTCTCGGGGACCACTGGGGATCAAACTTACAACCTTTTGGTGGATGGGATGACATTCCAACCAACTGGGCCACCCAGCCAGGCCACTGGTCTGCAATTTTTAAAATTCATTGCCTAGACAGTTTCCTGTTTAGTTTGCCAAAACTCATGGGGCAATTCTGATTACTTCTGTTCTCTTCAAGACTCCTTTGCCTCTGGCTCTTTCTCAGTCAGCAGATGTTCTAGTTTCCACAGCTCTTTCCTTAGCTAATGTCCATACAGCCTTCCAGGCTCAGTTGGGACAATTCCCATGGGTAGCTTTCCCAGGCAGCCAAGCATCTCGATCATGCCACCCTGCCCAGTCTTCCCAAGCATTTGGTGCTGACCTCCTCTAGCATACTATCCTGTGATGGTGTTCTTACTTATGCTTCCCCAATAGACTTTATGAGACCCACTGTCTCCCCACTTCCTATGTCTTTGTAATGCTAGTACCCATGGTTGGCACTCAGCGAACACGTGATGAATGAATGAACATTCCAAACCTGTCCTGGCAGTGTTCCCTCACTCAGTTATGGTATCATCATAATCAGGAGAGATTATCAAGAGCTGTAGGGACAATCAACAGTAAGTGCTGTGGTTAAGGGCAGGCTCCTCAGACAAACTGCCTGGGTTCAAATGTAAGTTCTACTGCTTCCTCGCTATGGACAAGCTACTTCATCCCTCTGTGCCTCAGTTTCCTCATCTTTAAAAGGAGAATAATTAGCCCTAACCGGTTTGGCTCAGTGGATAGAGCGTTGGCCTGTAGACTCAAGGGTCCCAGGTTCGATTCCAGTCAAGGGCATATACCTTGGTTGCAGGCACATACCCAGTAGGGAGTGTGCAGGAGGCAGCTGATCAATGTTTCTAACTCTCTATCCCTCTCCCTCCCCCTCTGTAAAAAAAATCAATAAAATATATTTTTAAAAAAATAAAAGGAGAATAATTATAGCACCTGCTTTGTAGTTTTGTTGGGAAGATTAAATAAGTAACTACACATAAAAGTCCTTAGAACACTGCTAGGTACAGAGTAAGCAATCAATAAATATTAGCCAATATTGTCGCTAATTTTTCCCTTTCCCTTGTTTCCTACAGTAATATTCATTACCATGTAATATTCATTATATAATATGCATTACTGTATATTACAATATTCATTACCATTTTAACTCCTGAATCTGTTCTTTCCTCTCTATTCTCACTATCTCAGTCAGGCTCTCATCATTTTTTTTTTTTAAATATTTTATTGATTTTTTACAGAGAGGAAGGGAGAGGGAGAGAGAGTTAGAAACATCGATGAGAGAGAAACATGGATCAGCTGCCTCCTGCACACCCCCTACTGGGGATGTACCTGTAACCAAGGTACATGCCCTTAACCAGAATCGAACCTGGGACCCTTGAGTCCGCAGGCCGACGCTTTATCCACTGAGCCAAACTGGTTAGGGCTCTCATCATTTTTAAAAAAATATTTTATTGATTTTTTGCAGAGAGAAAGGGAGAGGGATAGAGAATTAGAAACATCGATCGGAGAGAAACATCGATCAGCTGCCTCTTGCACACCTCCCACTGGGGATGTGCCTGCAACCAAGGTACATGCCCTTGACAGGAATCGAACCTGGGATCCTTCAGTCCGCAGGCCAACGCTCTATCCACTGAGCCAAACCAGTCAAGGCAAGGCTCTCATCATTTTTCATGGCCTTTGCTAATACCTTCCAGTCTGTAGACCTTCACAACCCCCTCTCACTGCAAAGTTCTTCCAAAAGGAGCCTTCATATTTCTCTCCCTCAAACTCTCCCCATTATCCTCATGACAAAGTCCAACTTTGGACTATGTGCTTTACAATCCATTCCCAAGTTACTTTCCAGGATTTGCCTCTCACCATCTCCCTCCCTCTCTCCTGATGCCAGCTGCTCATTGTTCCCATTTCTCATAGATATTCTTTCAATCCCTGTGCCTCCAAGTAGTCTTCCCCAACATTCAAATAATTGCCCCCCCGCAAAAAAAAAAATACTTGTCTCAGCTAAAATGCTGTCTTCTCTGGGGCTTCAATGTTGTTCCTACTGCCCTCCTCACCTGACATTGTAGTTTTCTTCTCTACAAGTTTGACGGGGTCTATTTTATATCTTCCCTGAGTCTTCTTAACCTTTGCAACACATAGAAAACAGTTATAATAATTTTTAATGTCCCTGTTTGTTATTTCTAGCATGTTGTAGATGTGTTCTCTCTTTTCCGCGTCCAGCACGGAAAAGGAACAGGTCCGGTTCCTGAGTGGAGGACCTGGGGATTAAGAAATAAAAGAAAGAAAGAGACCAGGTAGAAAGATAGAAACAAAGCTGGGAGCCAGGTGGGACACCATCCTCTATGATGGAGAGGCAGGGACCCCGGAGCCCATGCAGCACATTTATTTTATACCCCCAAATACCAGGAAGTATCACCAAAACTTAGGATCAAAGGAGCTTATTTGCATTCTTGAGTAGGCCCTAGTATTCCTGGTGCTTGCCTGGATTTACATATCAAAGCCCGCTCCCCAGCACCTGGACAAAGGTAAAAAGTCAGTACTGATAACGCCCCCCACCTTCTTGGGGAGGGCGTAACAAAGACGCGGCTCTGCCAGTCGCCTCGGGCTCAGCTGACAACAATTTAAAGAAATGCCCATGTGCCTTCCCAGGCAGCCCTCTACAGCATGTCATTTCTGAATCAGCTTCAATGGACTCATACATATCTCTTTTATAGCTTACTAGAGGCCTGGTGCACCAAATTTGTGTATGGGGCAGGTCCCTCAGACCAGCCTACACTCTCTCCAACCTGGGACCCCTTGGGGGATGTCCATCTGCCAGTTTAGGCTGGATCCCTGTACCTAAACTGGCAGTCAGACTCCCTCTCACAATCTGCCTGCCTGCCTGACCGCCCCTAATCCCTCTGCCTGCCTGCCTGATCACCCCTAACTGCTCTCCCCTGCCAGCCTGATCTCCCCTAACCACCTCTGCCTTGGCCTCCACCACTGTGGCTTTGTCCGGAAGGATGTCTGGAAGACATCCAGTCTAATTAGCATATTTTCCTTTTATTAGTATAGATCAGCCTTGGGCAAACTACGGCCCGCGGGCTGGATCCGGCTGTTCTATCCGGTTCTCTTGCTCTCCCCTCCGCTCCTTTACTTTGAATTTATATTAGTTCACACAAACACTCCATCCATGCTTTTGTTCTTGCCCTCCGGTCCAGTTTAAGAACCCATTGTGGCACTCGAGTCAAAAAGTTTGCCCACCCCTGGTATAGATGATAGTAAGCACAAGTCATCAGAGTTGTTGGAATAGGTGTGCTTCATAAGGGTAGAACTCTGTATTGTGTTATGTTTTTTGTAACTTTAGCACCAGATATTAGCAGGGCCTTAATGTGTGTGTGGAATGAATAAAATATAGCCCA
This sequence comes from Plecotus auritus, assembly GCF_963455305.1. Classification (NCBI taxonomy): domain Eukaryota; kingdom Metazoa; phylum Chordata; class Mammalia; order Chiroptera; family Vespertilionidae; genus Plecotus; species Plecotus auritus. The sequence continues at coordinate 63,849,020 of NC_137773.1, read as the reverse complement.
ACTTCTTGAACAGCTGGGACGTGGGAGCTTAAACTAAGCTAGCATTGAGACCTTAATTGTAAAACAAGAATCTAAAGTAAGTCCTCACTTAACATTGTTCATTGGTTTTGTAACTTGAAGTAAAATGCCATATAAGTAAACCAATTTTATCATAGACTAATTGCTATCAACTAGAGTTAAATTTCTAAGGCATCTCATCAATGTTATTTGAGGAACTGCTATACTTTATTGTCCAGTGGATCCGCTAGGATATATAGTAAAACCATACAAATAGCACCCCATCATTCTCTAATTCATATCTGCAGATGAAAGGCGACAGGAAGATGCCTTCTGAATACAAATAATTTCTTCATTTTCACTATTAATAACTACATTCCTAGCTGTGGAAGATATCTCTTGTTTTTGCCCATACTGTATCTCTTCTCTCTTCTTTTGTGACAACAACTCTATTTTCTTTGGGGACCCACCATCTACCTCTACAATAAGTCTCACTGGGAACATCTTTCAATATTCTTCATCCTCCTCTGGCCTAGGGGTGGTCATGGAACTAAAGAGATCTGGGCAATTCAACTCTGTGAGCAGCAAAGCCAAAGGACAGCCTGGTTAAGGCAGATTCATTCCAGGGCAGACCCTGACAGGACTTGAGCTGCCCTTGTTGGGTCATTTCAGAGGCCTGGGTGTTCATCTGCCCTATTTCAGAGAAATGCCTGCCTTACTTAAGTTAGCCTAAGTCAGTTTCACTGCTTGCAAACCATTAACCTCAACTAAAAAGCCTTTGCCTTTCTGAAGTCATTGAAGTGTCTGGGCCTATGACATGGCAGATAATATTTAACTTTTTACTGAATAGTAGAATTCCTACCCACAAAATACCAAAGCAGGCAACTTGCTCAGATTGAAAGTGATCTAGCTATGTAACTGTTGGTGAAACAGATTTCTAGGACTGTACTCATTCTAAAGTTAAAAGCTACAGATCCAAGAACCCTGGGGTGGCTTAGCATCAGCCAAGAAGCATTTGCTGCATGTATTTTTCTAAGTCTCTCAATTTACTTAGATATTCATTTTATTTCCATACATTGTCAGTTCATGCATTCCACACTTAAAAATGTAGAAACAATCAAATTGTCTTTAAATATGAGTCTTAAATCTACTTCCAGGTAAAAAAGAAGTTTTCAGTCTTATTAGAAATTGTTCAGTCTTTATTTAGTCAAAATAATTTAACTATGGTCGCTATTTACCGAAGAATCTAAACTCTTGTAGGGCTGGAACTGTGTTTCATATGTCTTGCCTGATAGAACTCATTCAGTAATAAGATCATAGTAGTATTTCTATTAATTTATTAATGTAAATTAGTGCTTTAATGTAACTCTCAACTTTGCATTTTCCAAGGTCACTAATTTTGACCAGTAGGGTAACTCAATTAATTCTAAGCACAAATATCTTTCCCCTGAAAATATTGTAATACACTTAAGAAAATATTTTTTGCAATTACGCTACCACTCCGTACACTGTAAAATAGGGCACTGTTTTTTTTTGTTTGTTTATTTTTTTGTTTTTTTATTTTTATTTATTTTTTTAAATAAATCTTTATTCAGATTATTACAATTGTTTCTCCTTTTTCCCCCCATAGCTCCCCTCCACCTGGTTTCCACTCCACCTTCTACCCTTACCTCCCAGCCACTGTCCTCATCCATAGGTGTATGATTTTTGTCCAGTCTCTTCCTGAACCCCCCCACACCCCTTTCCCCCTGAGAATTATCAGTCCACTCCCTTTCTATGCCCCTGATTCTATTATATTCACCAGATTATTCTGTTCCTCAGGTTTTTAATTCACTTGATTTTTAGGTTCACTTGTTGATAGATATGTATTTGTTGTTCATAATTTTTATCTTTACTTTTTTCTTCTTCCTCCTCTTCTTAAAGAATACCCTTCAGCATTTCATGTAATCCTGGTTTGGTGGTGATGAACTTCTTTAGCTTTTTCTTATCTGTGAAGCTCTTTATCTGCCCTTCAATTCTGAATAATAGCTTTGCTGGGTAGAGTAATCTTGGTTGTAGGTTCTTGCTATTCATCACTTTGAAAATTTCTTGCCACTCCTGTCTGGCCTGCATAGTTTCTGTTGAGAAATCAGCTGACAATCGTATGGGTGCTCCCTTGTAGGTAATTAACTGTTTTTCTCTTGCTGCTTTTAAGATTCTCTCTTTGTCTTTTGCTCTTGGCATTTTAATTATGATGTGTCTTGGTGTGGTCCTCTTTGGATTCCTTTTGTTTGGGGTTCTGTGCGCTTCCTGGACTTGTAAGTCTGCCCCGGCCCGCGGGGCAGCAACGAGGGCACGCAGGAACCACCTAAGAGAATGAGACAAACAAGGAACGCGAAGAACGGAGGCAAGACAAGGTTCCTGATCAAGCCTCGTTTTTTTATTCTAGTGTTGCGGTATATAAGCACTCAAGAGGGGAGGGATAGGATAAGGAGTTGCCATGGGATGATTGGTTGGGGACTGGGTATCTGTCCTAGCTGATCGGTTATTCTGATATGGGGGGTTCTTCTGGCCCTTGGGCGCGCGGGCTTTCCTTGCCCAATCAGGAAGTAGGGCTGACCAGGGAGTAAGACTAAATTCTTCTTTTATGGCCCCCGGCATCTCCTCCCTTTCTGTTTTTAAGCGGGAGTGGGCTTTCACCGAGCGAGGGAGTAGTGACCCGGCTCCTCCCGTGGGTTTCCCAAGCCCACAGGTAACGACTGTCTCCTCTTGTCTTCATGGCTGAATTATTTCCTGCTAATTCCTCTCTGTTGCAGGAATCCACATGGTCCTGGAGTTTTTTTCTGAAAATATACAAACATATTCTCGACCAAAAGTTAATAAGGGTGTCTTTTCTATAAACTTGACTTGGGATCCTTTTTATTTTTGCCCAAATAATTTTCCTTTGGCTTATTTTGACACCATGTGTGTTTTTCATGGGTGTCTTGCTGTTAGCATAACAAATGAAAATTAATTTTCAAAGTAAAAATTTTTCTAGATGTAATTTACTTACAAGGCATTTTTCCTTACATAATATTACTCCACTATCCCCCCCTTTTTTGATTTAATTATTAGGAGGCTTTTGGAAAATATAATGCAGCCTTGATAACTTTAAATTTTAATTTTTTGCACAAAAATATGACTGCTTTAGGTTCATTGCATGTTAAGCAATTTTACCATGAATTGAACTACAAATAGAAATTTTGGTTAATACTTTAGGAACAGCCTTTTGTACAATTAGATTTTCTTGAATATTCCCTTATTTCATTTAGCCAATTTAAATTAATCTGAAAACTTGACCATTTTACTGTCAAATTTAATACTTTAACAACAATTTTAGTTAATGGAAAGGATTATATGCATCCTTGAGAAAGCCCTGAGCACTCCTGGATTTAGGCTAGATTTAGGTATAGGGCAGCTGCCATCAACCACTTCTCTGTTGCCTGGGTCTCAGTCTTAGCTGGGCCAAATCTGTTTGTTGCCTGGGTCCCAATCTGAGCTGGGCATGGGAAGCACGAAGCAGCCATGGGGCAGGAGACCTCCCTCAGAAGGGGCGAGTGTTCAAGCCCCTGTAATGTTGGGGGGGTGAGGATCTGTGCCACACCTCTGTTGACCCCCAAGTTCTCTCCTGATGGCCCCCTGCGACTGTGCCTGTCTTAGGTTGCCCCTCCCTTGAGGAGTCTTACCCGTCATTGACTAACCAGCCATCCTCCGGGGCCAAGCAGGGTGATGTGAGGTTCAGTTCTGTCTCCTTGGTAGCCTATGCCTCTATGGCCTCCATGCCCAGCACCTGCCTTGGGATCCCCCCACTGGTGGGGGGCCCCGGCATTGATCATATATCTTGGGGAACCCAGGTTTCTTTCTCCAGGGAAGGCCCAGCTCACGCCATTGTGCGAGAGACAGATCTATGGTACCATCCAACATGAGGTTTCAACCTCAGAATGAACTGAAAACTCAAGCAACAGCTGTGGGCAATTGAATTGTGAGAAGAGGGTTCCTTTTGACAAAAAGGGCCAATATAGAATGCTCAAGTACCTTCCCAAGGGGCCTTTCACACAGTGGAAGGAATTGAATCCTTTCATGTCCCTTTTAAATTGCTGCCAAACATTAAAAAAATTTTAGATTTTTAAGTTTGTTTGGATTAATTGTACAATATGCTGTTTTCAAAGCATCGAAAATTATAATGACATTGTAGAATAATATCATGTAAGGATATTCTTTGCTCTAAGCCAAGACAATTCAATTTCAAACTGGCTGTCAATTTCTTTTTGTATAGACAAGGTCTAGTTACATTTTCTGTGCCTCTCAAATTTCTCCTTTTTTATTAAGCTGGAATTTTATTTTTTAAGAGTATCCCCATTAGCTAATTTGCATATACAGAGGGATCATGGGAAGCCTTCAGTAACTTTCTTCGAATACTTAATCAAATTGCTTACAAAGACATTGGCTTATTCCAAAGGAAAGGGTTGGCCCCTATGGCTTCCAAGGATACCAGCAAGCCATGTGGCCATCATGGCAGCTGTCTAATCTGTTCTTTTAAAAGACAGTCAAATTTATATTGCAGACAAACAAAAATCTCACTAGCTGTTTCTGGTCTTTATTAGAATTGTTTATAAAAATATTGGCTTTTTATTTAGCTGAAAACCTTGATTATAATTTAAAAAGCTAAATGTTTATGTCTGATTCACAAGCAGCAAATGTTGCCCCGCCTCTAGCTTAATTAAGAATGCAGGCGGCTACCAGTCAGGCAGTAAATGGTGGCTTCTAATCTGTTCTTAAATTTTACTTGGATAAAAACATTGGCTTCTTATGTAACTTAATTTATATGAGACCTTGATTATAATATAAAAGCTAATTTATAAGTTAACTTAAGTAGGTATCTTTAATTAAAAAGCAAAGAAACTTATTCAGTAAAAATTATAAGTCTGATACTTATTGGTCTGATCCAAAAGCATAAACACTGTTCTACCCCAGCCCATTCAAAATGCAGGCTGCTTGTAACTTTTGTCTTTCTTGAAATTCTACTGCTGTTGAAATTTTTGGTTATATTTAAGATGTTTTAAAGATTATATACTTAAATTATCTTAAAGAATATCAATTAAATCTGTACTGAATCACAGAATTAATCCTCTTTTTAAAATCAGATCAATAAGTAATATTTTTTGAATTCCTAATTATCAGAGAAAACAGTATTTTATTTTCTCAAAAACACGTTTTTATATTTTAGGCATTTAATTACCACATTTATATAATTTCTCCCAATTTTAATTTGAACCTTGAAATTTTAGAGCTGGCAAGTCAAATATTTAGTAGTTCTTTATTAATAACCCTTTATACTTTTAAGAATATATTTCAAAATCCAATAATTAACTTTAAATGGACCATGTTTTTTCTGCCCGGGGCAATTGAGAAGCAAACTTGTAGGTATTCAAATGTAAAATGGCCTTTAAAGAATGGCTACTAGCGGAAAGCTGATTTCAAAGGAGCCACTTTTTATTTAAGAGTTTGCCACTTAAAGGAAAAACTTTTAGGCTACCAAAACAGGTTTTTTGGCCTAGTCGCTTGACCTTTTCAGAGAAGGGCGGCTAGCAAACCTGTAGCCATTTAAATGCAAATTATCATTCTTTAAAGATGGCTGCTGGCGGGAACTGGTCTACCTGTTTTTCTGGGGGAAGGGCGTCTACCCCTTCCTCCATTAACAAAGGGCGTTAGCTTTAAAACCTTTTCATGGTGAGAAAAGAGACCTTAAACTTTCAGAGCTTCAAATTTTAGGTAGCAAATTAAATACTTAGCATTTCTCAAATCAATAATACTTTTACATTTTTAAGAAAAATACAAGACATAATCAATTAATAGATTCAATTCTGTCCTCTAGGTTTTTTTATGAGGCAAATTTAAACTTTACTTTTTATTTGCCAGTAGCTCCGTAAAACTCGGTTTGGCTTATTCTAATGTAAATTACCACATTTTTCAAAGATAGTTCCTGGCAGGAAACTAGATTACCTGTCTTCTAGGGGGAAGGGCGTCTACCCCTTCCTCCATTAACAAAGGGCGTAGCCAGTTACCTGGGCTACTTAGCTCTTTATAATTAATACATTATTTATCTATATATCAACAATTTCTTTGAGATTCTAGAGTCAATTATAATTATTTTCAAGCATTCACTTTGGATAAATTCTATAACAAAGACAAATTTATTTATGTTCTTGTAGGCCTTAAAAGTTAACTTTTTTAACAAGGTTCATTAGCATTGTATTTTAGCCGATAGGGCCTGGGGCGGGGCTTTAGTTTTAGGAGTATTCTGTTGGGTAGGACTTAGGGTGGAAAGCTCAGCCTCGAGGGCTTGAATTTCTTTAATAAGTTGGACTTGCTCTCGTTTCTGCTGTAAAATTTCCTTTAAAGAAGAAACTTCTCGAGCAAGGGTTATTTTAGCTTGTCTGATGGGGTCAGATGGAAGGGAGTTTTCCTTAAGAATCTCCTCTTTTGTTTTGATGACCTCTTTAACATCAGGGTCTTGAGAATGGATTTTTAGAATGTCATGAATTAAGTTCCAATAAGAAAAGGCAGTAACGGGAATCTTCTCAGGGCCAAGGGCCCGATAAAAATCCTGTAGGGCATCTCCTACCCGTTCCCAGCATTTTTGCTAGGGGGAACCAAGGGCAGGTATCATGAACAAACTCAAAGAACTGCCTAAGGTCTTTTAACCCTTATTCCTCGCGCTCTGAGGGATATCTTGACACCGTCAAGGAACATTTCATGGGCACTCAGAATTCCCCATTATTGGTCGACTGGATGGCTCTCCGAGTGACTCCTTCCCCCACGTAAGCCTCTGGGACGTATAATCCCCGTTCCAGGTCAGCCTGAATTTTCCCGTCAACCCAGGGATTCAGGCGGAATTACTCTCTTTTCGACTCTACCCTTTACTCCCTTGCTTGCGTGAAACAGTCGGTAGGTATAATCCGCCTACACGGATCCACACAGACGGGAAGACCCCTTTTGCCCTTTTCAGGGAGTAGGAATTCCCTTTGTTGAGTCTGTGAGGTGAACGACCTTTTGTTCAAAGCAAGCTCAAGGTTTTAAGAGTAGATCTAATTGGAGAGAATTCGCGACAAGAAAGCCGGGCGACGGTACTAATTCAAGTGAATCAGAGTTCTCACAGCCGGAGATGGGTACCCTTCACTCTTCCCCAAATCGGCAAATGAGTGCTTATTAGTGGGCAGGAAAGAATCGACCAAGAGAGCCAATAATAGCAGTCGAGCAAAAAGGGGTGAAATGTTCTGAAATCTTGTTTGAAAAATCGTCTACCTACCTTCCTCCGATCTGTCTCACGGGCGGGTGGGACCGTGGCGATCTAATGCTGAGTCTTCACTCGCGGGTCCTCGCGGCGACTCTGGGGGGTGCCTGGCCAGGGCTTCTCCGGTAGACGTTCTCGTCGGGGGTCCCCAGGGTGCGCCACGTTGGGCGCCAGATGCCCCGGCCCGCGGGGCAGCAACGAGGGCACGCAGGAACCACCTAAGAGAATGAGACAAACAAGGAACGCGAAGAACGGAGGCAAGACAAGGTTCCTGATCAAGCCTCGTTTTTTTATTCGAGTGTTGCGGTATATAAGCACTCAAGAGGGGAGGGATAGGATAAGGAGTTGCCATGGGATGATTGGTTGGGGACTGGGTATCTGTCCTAGCTGATCGGTTATTCTGATATGGGGGGTTCTTCTGGCCCTTGGGCGCGCGGGCTTTCCTTGCCCAATCAGGAAGTAGGGCTGACCAGGGAGTAAGACTAAATTCTTCTTTTATGGCCCCCGGCATAAGTCTATTTCTTTCACCAGGTGGGGGAAGTTTTCAGTCATTATTTCTTCAAATAGGTTTTCAGTATCTTGCTCTCTCTCTTCTTCTGGCACCCCCATAATTCTGATGTTGGTACACTTGAAGTTGTCCCAGAGTCTTCTTACACTATCTTCAACTTTTTGGATTTTTTTTTTTCTTTTTGCTTTTTTGGTTGAGTGTTTTTTGCTTCTTTGTATTTCAATTCTTTGACTTGATTCTTGTGTTCCTCTAGTCTATTGTTGGGTCTCTATATAATCTTTTTTATTTCAGTCAGTGTATGTTTAATTTCTAGTTGGTCCTTTTTCATATCTTCGAGGGTCTCATTATATTTATCGGCCTTTTCTAGGATATTCTTGAAAAGCCTTATAACCGTGGTTTTGAATTCTATATCCAGTCGTTTGTTTTCCTCCATTTCTTTCGTTTGTGATCTGTTTCTTTGACGCCGCATTTTCACTGCTTCCCTGAGTTGGTAGGGTAGATTTGTGTGCTAGGTTTCCTATATGGCCCAGTGGGTCAGCCTCCCCAGTTAACCTGAGGTGGACACTCTTGGTGCCCCCCTTTGTGGACTGTGTGTACAGCCTTGTTGTAGTTAAGTCTTGATTGTTGTTGGTATCACTGGGAGGAATTAACCTCCAGGCCAGTTGGCTATAAGGATCAACTGTGTCTACACTGGGAGAAGTTCGGTGCTAGAGACAGCCTTATAGGATTAGACTTGCCAAATTGCAAAAGCCTCTGTGCTCAGCTTGGATGGGGTGGAGTCTCAGGGCGGAGCAGACAATCTTGGCTTCCAGTCAGCCTTGCCCTTGCACGCGCGCGCACCTTCAGACCTCTGCCTTCCCCGGCTCCGGAGTCTCCGCCCGAGAGTCCAGATTCCCCCTGTAAGAGCGTGGGTCCCCAGGGGCTCGCCTGGAACTGGGGTTCAGTGCAGTCAGGAGCTTCTGACTCCCTTCTGCTAGGGAAAGCCTGTGGCAACCTCCGCAGCCTTTGTGCACCCTGGCACGCTGGGGCTTCCCTGGGTCTCCCCCGGGTCTCCGAGTCTTCGAGTGCCTTTCTCTCTACCTGACAGTCCAGACTCCCCCTGTATGAGCCTGGGTCCACGGGGTTTTGCCCGGGACTGGGATTCAGTGCAGTCAGAACTGGGGTTCAGTGCAGTCGGGGGCTTCCTTCCCCCTTCCGCCAGAGAAAGTCAGCCAGGCTCTCAGCCGCCCTTCCTCTCTGCGCGCACAAAGACCCTTTGCCGTACCTCCAATTTTCTGTGAGCTTTTCTCTTTCCTTCTAGTTGTAGAATTTTCACTCAGCCAGCTTTCCTGTGGTTCTGGATGGTGTCCGTTCTGTCTTTTAGTTGTAGTTTTGAAATTGTTGTGCAACACAGCAGTTTAGGTGCTTACCTATGCCGCCATCTTGGTTTCTTTCTCTCTCTCTTTTTTTTTTTTTTTTAGTAATCTGGTTTGGATCCGTCTAAGAAAGGAGAGTAAAAAATCCTTTCATTACTACCATGCCTGCCTAAATTCAAAACAGCCCATTGTTTTTCTCCAAGGTTTCCTGGTGATGATGGCCACAGGTCTGACTATTGCAGCCGCTCCAGGTCCACACCACAGCCCTTCAGAGCCAAGGCAGGCAACCCCTAAGGAGGGGAGATTCGCCACACGTGCCCCAGCGGGATAGAGCGGAGCGGCCCGGCGCCCAGGACGCGCAAGGAGCCGGGGCTGTGAGGCCAGCGCGGATCAGGGGAAGCTCTCAGTTCCGGGATCACAGATGCGCCAGGCACGTGGGCACAGCCACCGCCCAGCAGCCCACCCAGGCGGGGACCCTGGAAAATAAGCCGGCGAGGCGTGGACTCGATCCCACCCTGGTGCCTCCTCTTACAACCCCCCGCACCAGGCCAGCCCCGCGCAGGAAGCACCGCCTCATGCCGGGCCGCTAGGGGTGAGGGTGGCTTCCTATGGTCTTAGGCTCAGCAGCAGCGGTTCTCAACCTGTGGGTAGCGACCCACAGGTTAAGAACCGCTAGCATGGTCGCCTAAGACCATCGGAAAACACAGATATTTACATTACAATTCATAACAGTAGCAAAATTACATTTATGAAGTAGCAACAAAAATAATTTTATGGGTGGGGGTCACCACAACATGAGGAACTGTATTAAAGGGTCGCGGCATTAGAAAGGTTGAGAACCACTGGATTAAGGTATTACATATGTGTCCTTATCCCCCCATTGCCTCCCCCAACCCCCCCCCCCCACTCATGCCCTCAACCCCCTGGTGTCTGTGTCCATTGGTTAGGCTTATATGCATGCATACAAGTCCTTTGGTTAATCTCTCCCCCTTACCCCCACGCTCCCCTACCTCCCCTCTGCTGTTTGATGGTCTGATCGATGCTTCTCTCTGCTGAGCATCTTTTCAAGTTATGAAGACAGACAAATAGTCAGAGATATGCAAACCAAAACTTTATTTCCAAACATTGTTAACAATACATATACAGGCATATAAACAGAAGCATGTTCTAAAGGTTGTAAATTTCACATAATGTAAAAAATGAGTATGTGATCTTTGGAGGTCATACTGGGATTGTCAAAGGCACGTTTACAGCCTTGGCCAGGTGGTTTAGTTTGTTGGAATGTGGTCTCCTACACCAAAAAAAGCTGCAGATTTGATTCCCACTCAGAGCACATAGGTTTTAGGTTTAACCCCCCTTCAGGGCACATAAAGGAAACAACTGGTTGGTGCTTCTCTCTCACATAGATGTTTCTCTCTTTTCCTTTCTATGTCTCTTTATCAGTAAACATATCAGTTGAGGATTTTATTTATTTTATAAATATATTTTTAAATATAATTTTTATTGGTTTTAGAGATGAAGGAAGATTGAGATAGAAACATCAACAATGAAATTCATTGATCTGCTGCCTCCTGCACACCCCCTACTTGGGATCAAGCCTGCCACCCTGGGCATGTGACTGGAATTGAACCCAGGACCTTTCAGTCTGCAGGCCAATGCTCTATCCACTGAACCAAACCAGCTAGGTCTCAAGTGAGGATTTTAAACAAAAGTGTGTTTACAGCCGAAGCCGGTTTGGCTCAGTGGATAGAGCGTCGGCCTGGGGACTGAAGGGTCCCGGGTTCGATTCCGGTTGGGGGCATGTGCTTTGGTTGCGGGCACATCCCCAGTGGGAGGTGTGCAGGAGGCAGCTGATGGATGTTTCTCTCTCATCGATGTTTCTAGCTCTCTATCCCTCTCCCTTCCTCTCTGTAAAATATCAATAAAATATATTTAAAAAAAGTGTGTTTACAGTTGTTAATACACAGTTTATTCTTTTATTATTTGTTATTACTGTACACATTTGTATCACTACTGTCAACCTGTTTTTGCTCAGCGCTGTACATGAACATTTTATAAAACATGAGACAAAAGCAAGACAATTAGGATTCCAAAAAAATTATATGGAAAATAATACCAAGCAAATAAAATGAGTTTTTAAAAAATATATGTATTTTATTGACTTCAGAAAAAGAGATGGAAACATAAATGATGAGGCAATCATCCATTGGCTGCCTCCCACACATGGCTTACTGGGAATAGAGCCAGCAACCAGGGCATGTGCTCTGACTGGGAATCTAACCTGGACTCCTGGTTTATAGGTCAGTGCTCAACCACTGAGAATACTGACTGGGCTAGAATGTCTTTTTCTGACTTAGGTCAGTCAAATCTACAACATAGCCTCCATAGAACTCAACAAATGCAGCACAAACTGCAAGGATACCCTTGCCTATGGGAACCAGCGGTGTTACCACACAAAGCCAGAGGAAGCCCTGGTTGAGGTGGGGGTGGGAGGGGGGGTGGGTGGTGGGGATGGGGGTGGGGCTCATATCCGGAAAATCCTGCTCACAATGCCAATGGTGGTGACCAGCTTGCATAGTCAGGGTGGAAGCCATCCAAAACTGGCTTCAAATATTCATACTGATGATGACTCACCACATACCAGGAGAGTATGAATAAGTTTATTACTCACATGAGGAGGTTTTGTGGTGTCAGTGGATCTTAGAGTAGGAACCAAAATGACTGAGAGCACAGGGAAATGGGACTAGCTTGTGGTGTTCATGGCAGTTACTGGGTGCTGATACTAATGGAAACTCACTTGATTGGAACTTCCCCCTGCACCCAAGGATGGAGCACCTGGACTTTCTCATCACTTTCCCAGTTGTAAAGTCAGGGAGGAAAGAAGGGTGCATCCTAAAAGTTTTCAACATTCAAACTTTAAAACTGAAATCACGATGTTTATTATGTTTTCCTTTCAATAACAAGGGAAGGGAATAAGCACATAAAAAAATTCATCCAAATTGTCATCACTTGCCTCTGATGATGCGGATTTTAAGAGATGCTGAAGAAGATGCAATTGAAAAATAAGGCATAAGTTTTTCTGTAAATGTATCAGTGATTCCATACAAGTATGAGCAGTCATTCAAATTATAAAATGAAACTTCTCCCAACTCGTAGTCCAGAAAAATGCCAATTTTCGGTTGTCCTATAGAGCTAGGGCCACTTGTAGGAATCCAGAGTGAATATTGCCAGCATCCATTTCTTGCCGATGGTGATATGTGAGTATTTCTGGGGAATGATTCTTTACACACACCTAAGAAACATTCACCTGTGCCTGTTATTTTTACGGCCCAAAAATGCCTGCCAGCATCAATTCCCTCAGAACTAAGGACAGCTGGGTAAGAAGTAAGATCCTGGGGATTAGGAAAACCACTTGGTGTCCCATATTTCACACTTCTTCTATCACTTGACGTAATGACGTTTGGATGGGCTGTTTCAGGATCCAGTGTCAAATCTACCAGAAACTTGCGGATCATTTTATGCAGGCCCAAATAATTTGGGGGGAGATTGTAAGACCCCTTCTTTAAATCACATGAAAAAATTGCTGGGGTCTCTAGGTTTTCATACCTGTTGTGGATACTTTCAATTCCTGTGAGTAAATCCAGGTCTGTCTGCAAACACTTTTCTTCTATTTCACTTAACAGATTGCTTAGCCTGAACATATGGTATGAAATTTGCCTTCCATTTTCAATTAGTTTTTCTTCAACATCCTTCTCTTCTATAAGTAGATCATTATCAATTTCATTTCTCTCGATAGCTAAGAAACACTTAATTTCTTTACATTCATTGTCCAACTCCTCCCTCCATTTTCCCATCTTCCTTTTCACTTCCCAAGTATTTTGAACTTGGTTTTTATATAACGTTTCAACAACTTCAAGGTGATTAGTCTTGGCCTCAATGTGACTTTTGAGCATCCTCCTGTGACTAGCTGCAGCTTCCTCAATGGGGATCAGGGGCTGATCCTGGTGGTCAGACGAGACCATGCACTGGGCACACAGTAGCTCCAGGTCCTTCTCACAGAACAGGGTCAGAACCTCATTGTGCTTCTTACACAGGGGTTCCTCTTGCCTTTTCCTCTTTCCCCTCATGGTGGGAATCTGATGAACAATCTCAGTCATGCGACATAGTTGGGTGTTCCTCTTCAAGCTCCTGTCAGGGCAGTGGTGGAGGCAGACAGGACAGGGAAAGGTGCCCCGTAGATCTTCCCAGCGCTGGTGGATGCAGGAGTGACAAAAGTTGTGCCCACACTCAGTGGTCACTGGGTCTCTCAGGTGATCCAGGCAGATGGGGCAGCTGGCCTCTGCCTGGAGCTTGGCCAGGGAAGCTGCAAAGGCCATTGTGCAGTGAAGGTGTCTATCAGAAGAGATACTCTTCAGTCAGTGTGATCCTCCAGGAGCGAGGAAAAGTGAGAAGCTGAGGTCTGCTCAGGCCTCCCTCTCTGTGGAAGGCACTAGGAGCTTCTAAGAAGAGTCCCAGTGGCCAGCTGACATCCAGTCTTCTGTCACCTACTCCTTGTGTATTTAATGTCAGGTTCCCCTAGTGAAGATCAGCTGTGGACTCTGGTCAAAAACCCAGCACCATCCAAGTCATAAGTGGTTTCTGTGGACAAGAAAGTTCAATTTAAAAGTTCAATCAGCCAGCATTAATCCTTCCCTCCCTGTATGAACAGTAGGTTAAGTAGACCAAATCATTTATCATGACAATATTTAAGGAGGAATTAGAAGTAAAGTCTATTTTGCAACTTAAAAGGAATTAATCAATCTAGGCAAATTTATCATTGGCCTCAATCAGAGAAGGCAGGGGGACGGGGCGGGGGAAGGGGGGAAGAGATCAACCAGTGAACTCATATGTGTATATGCATAACCCATAGACACTGACAGTGGGTGGCGAAGGCTTGAGGAGAAGGAGGAGGGTGGAAAGGGCAAAGGGGAAAAAAGGTGACATATGTAATACTTTCAACAATAATGATTTATTTGTTTATTTTAAAAACATATATTTTATTGATTTTTTTACAGAGAGGAAGGGAGAGGGATAGAGTTAGAAACATTGATGAGAGAGAAACATCGATCAGCTGCCTCCTGCACGCCCCCTCCTGGGGATGTGTCCGCAACCAAAGTACATGCCCTTGACCAGAATCGAACCTGGGACCCTTGAGTCCGCAGGCCAATGCTCTATCCACTGAGCCAAACTGGTTAGGGCAATAATGATTTATTTTTTTTAAAAAGTGATCTTGTGCTGTGGGGAAGACAGTAGGATTTGTAAATCCAGGAGTGAGATCCTGCCTACCCTAGGATGCTTCTGTGTGGACACCTCAGGTAAAGCACCATGCACTTGTCTGACCAGGAGGTAAAATCATCAACTGAGGTCTTGGGGAATAAGAAGGAAGGAGATAGAGCAGCCGTGGGCAAACTACGGCCCGCGGGCCGGATCCGGCCCGTTCGGCTGTTCTATCCGGCCCGCGGAGCCGAAAGAGCGGAGGGTTCTCTTGCTCTCCCCTCCGCTCCTTCACCAGCAGCAGTATTAACATGCCAACGTCGGAAACACGGCCGCAGCTCCTTCTTCTGATTGGGCGGATTTATATCCGCCCATTCAGTAGAAGGAACAACCTCTCAATCTTCCAGAGGCTCCTTATAATGCCCCCTACATCACCCTGGGAATGCGTAGACACGTTACCTTGGTGATGTAGGGAGACACGCCCCTGGAGAGTACAGTATCAGAGCATTAGCTAAAAAGGAGACCAACAACACTGTTCCCACTGAAGTTGATGTTTTAAAGACCAAAAACCTTTCAACCCAGTCTACATTGCCATCTATATCTACGTCCCGGGCATAATTTGGAAGTTGCACTAAAGAAAATGTTTAATTTACTGTTTACACATTTTGTTCTTTTCTATTTGTTTTAGTTTTAAATTATTTTATTATATTTAAGTTTAATTTGAAAGGCTTTTGTACCTTTCCTTTGTTAGGCAATTTTATTTTGCCTTTGCCATCTTCAATATAAGGTATGTTATTGTGCTATGATTCCTCCATTTTTTGAAGTTTCAAATTATAATAATTAGTGTTTACATTCTTCTTGTTAAAATGTTTGAAATGAATAAAACTATTGAAATAAATAAAAAAAAGACCGTACCCTTTTATGCAATGATGTTTACTTTGAATTTATATTAGTTCACACAAACACTCCACCCATGCTTTTGTTCCGGCCCTCCGGTCCAGTTTAAGAACCCATTGTGGCCCTCGAGTCAAAAAGTTTGCCCACCCCTGAGATAGAGAAAAGATGGAGGCTGGCAGGATGGAGGTGAGGGAGAGGAAGTGAGTGAGGGGATGAAAGGAGAGTGTTTGGATGTGTGTGGTGTGGGTGTGAGTGAAGGGACAGTTAAATCCCGCAGGAGGAGCAGGGGCTGGCAGACCAGGCTCTCTTGGACAAGGAGAGACTACCACTGCTGTGGGCACTCCCTGGACTGCAGGACTTCAGCACAGATCCCACGCCATCTTGAAGGGGACAGCGGCCTTTTCTAGGAACTCATCAGCACCACCTCTCAGACAGGTCTTTGACACTGCCCACTACCCAGCAGCCACTCCAGCCAAAACTCTGCTACCCCAGCCGCAGACCCGCAGGACCCTGGGACCCTGGGACCTCCACCTCCAAAGGTGCACTATTCCCGCAGTAGTAAGTACATCTTCCCCCTCCCCAGCGGCAGAACTCCGGACACCACATTCGTGAGTTTCCAGCTGCGCAGGCATCCAGGGCACACCACTCCATAGGCAGCACCTGGGAGGGCCTGGGAGCCCCCGCTGGGTGTGATTCTGTACAGACAAGGGCACGCTGCCCCGCAGTAGAAATTCTGAATTCCCACAGACACCCCAGCTGCTTAACTTCAGTGCCAGGGCCCTCAAAGTGCGTCAGAGCTCTGCGCCGGCAAATGCACCGCCACAGACGCGCGCATTTCCCAAGGACAGGCACCCTGAGCCCATCTATCCACAGGGTGCTTGTGGGAGCTGCTGTGAGTCCTTGCTGGGTGTGATCTTGGACAAACAGGGATGCACTCCCCCCAACAGTAGAAATTCTGAATTCACTCATCCTGGATACCTGCCCACAGACACCCCAGCAGCGTAACTTCAGTGCCAGGGCCCCTCAAAGTGCATCAGAGCTCTGTGCCAGCAAACGCACCACCACAGATGTGCGCATTTCCAATGGGCAGGCACCTTGAGCCCATTTATCCACAGGGTCCTCTGGGGAGCTGCTGTGAGTCCTTGCTGGGTGTAATCTTGGACAAACAGGGATGCACTCCTCGTGGCAGTAGAAATTCTGAATTCACTCATCCTGGATACCTGCACACAGATGCCTCAATTATATGGCTTCAGTGCCATGGCCCCTCAGAGTACTTCAGCGCCCCTCGCTGGCAAATGCACCACGGGTGCCCCTGTGAGCCTCCACTGGGAGCTTGTGTCTATCCACCAAAGGTGCAGTAGCAAAAGCTGAGTCTGCCCACCCCACAACTACAGAACTCTGGACACCACAGTCACGCCTTTCCAGAGCGCAGGCCTCCTGAGACCCATCACCCCAACAGATGGTTCCTGGGTGCCACTGGGAGTCCCCTCTGCGCATGTGTGATTTCAATCAAGGGAGCAAGATAGGAAAAGTTGGGACACCCTCCCCCCACAGCTGCTGACTTCTAGACACTGCAGTTGTACCTTTCCAGCTCACAGACCTACATCAAGAGAACCCAAATAGCTCAAGTAGGGAGCTATACTAGATTACCAAGCCCAGGAAACCTGAGAGATCACACCAGTAGCACCAACCCAAAAGAACCTGGGTATCAAACCAATCGGACCTACAATTAAAATGTTACAGCAAAACATGGGAAGACAAAAAAGCAATCCCCAAAGGAAAGAAAAAGAGGAATCATCAGAAAGCGAGTTAAATGAAATTGAGGCTAGCAACATATCAGAGAAAGAATTCAGAGTAATGGTTATAAGGATGTTTAAACAGCTGGATGACAAATACACACAACTCAATGACAAATACACACAACTCAATGATAATTATAAGGAGCTGAATGAGAATGTCACCAACATGAAAAGGAACAAAGATGAGATGAAAAACGACATAGCTGCAATAAAGAACAAAATGGAAGGCTTAAACAGTAGAAGAAGCTGAGGACCACATCAGTGAATTAGAAGACAAGGTAGGAAAACACACACAAACACAGAAGCAACTGGAAAGAAGACTTAAAAAGCAAGAGGAGAGCCTAAGGGAGCTGTAGGACAACACAAAATGAAACAACATTTGCATAATAGGGGTACCAGAAGGAGAGGAAGAGAAGTAAGGAATAGAAAACCTGTTTGAAGAAATAATGACAGAAAACTTCCCTGATATTGGCAAGAAAAAAAACTATGCAAGTTCAAGAAGTACATAGAGTCCCAAACAAGAGGAACCCCAAAAGACCGACACCAAGACACATCATAATTAAATTGGCAAACACCAACTACAAAGTAAGAATCTTAAAGGCTGCCAGAGAGAGACAGAAAGTTACCTACAAGGGATCTCCTATTAGAATATCAACTGATTTCTCAACAGAAACACAAGAGGCCAGAAGGGAATGGAATGAAATATACAAAGTGATGCAAAGCAAGGGACTGAATCTAAGAATACTACACCCACCAAGGCTATCATTCAAAATTGAAGGTGGAATCAGGAGCTTCACAGACAAAAAAGGGCTAAGAGAGTTTATTACTACCAAGCCAGCATTGCAAGAAATGCTAAAGGGACTGCTGTAAAAAGAACAGAAAGGCAAGAAGAACCACAAACAGCAAGAACAAAAATGACAACAAACAAGTACTTATCAATAATGACATTAAATGTAAATGGATTAAATGCACCAATCAAAAAACACAGGGTAGCTGAATGGATAAGAAAACATGACCCATATATTTGCTGTCTGCAAGAGACCCACCTCAGAAAAATGGATTCACACAGACTGAGAGTGAAGGGATGGAAAAACATTTTACAGGCAAATGGAAAGGAGAAAAAAGCTGGGGTTGTGATACTTATATCTGATAAAATAGACCTCAAAGTAAAGGCCATAACAAGAGATAATGAAGGCCACTACATAATACTAAAGGGAGCAATTCAACAAGAAGATATAACTCTGGTAAACATATATGCACCCAATACAGGAGCACTCAAATATAAAACAACTTCTGGAAGATATCAAGGGAGAGATTGATAGCAATACAGTCATAGTAGGGGACTTTAATACCCTACTGACACCACTGGATAAATCCTCTAAACAAAAAATCAGCAAAGAAACAGCAATCCTAAATGACTCACTAGATCAGATGGACTTAATTGACATCTTCAGAACATTTCACCCCAAAGCTACAGAATATACATTCTTCCCCAGTGCACATGGAACATTTTCAAAGATAGACCACATATTAGGACACAGGCAAAGTCTCTTCAAATTCAAGAAGATAGAAATCATAACAAGCATCTTCTCAGACCATAATGGCATAAAACTAGAAATCAACTACAATAAAAACAATGGAAAAAAATTCAAACACTTGGAGGCTAAATAGCATGCTATTAAACACTGATTGGGTTACCAAAGAGATCAAAGAAGAAATTAATAGCATCCTGGAAACAAATGACAATGAAAACATAACAATCCCAAACCTATGGGACACAATGAAAGCAGTCCTGAGAGGCAAGTTCATAGCTCTACAGGCCTACCTCAAAAAAACAAGAAAAATGGTAATAAATTATCTAACCTTGCAACTTAAAGATCTAGAAAGAGAGCAACAAGAAAAGCCCACAGTAACCAGAAGGAAGGAGATAATAAAGATCAGAGCAGAAATAAATAACAGAGACCAAAAAAACAATACATAGGATCAATGAAACCAAGAGCTGGTTCTTTGAAAGGATAAATAAGATTGATGAACCTCTAGCCAGGTTCACCAAGAAACAAAAAGAGAGGGCCCAAATAAAGAAAATCATAAATGAAAGAGGTGATGTAACAACTGACCCCACAGATATACAAAGGATTGTAAAAAAAATACCATGAACAACTCTACTCCAACAAACTGGACAACCTCGATGAAATGGACACATTCCTAGAAAAATAAAAGCTTCCAATACTCAATCAGGAAAATTCAAAAAGCCTGAATAGGCCGATAACTACTGATGAAATTGAAACAGTTATCAAAAAGCTTCCAGCAAACAAAAGCCCTGGACCTGATGGCTTCACAGGGGAGTTTTACTGAACATTCAAAGAAGAACTAAAACCAATCCTTCTTAGACTATTCCAAAAAATTCAAGAGGAAGGCATACTTACAAACTCTTTCTATTAAGCCAGCATTACCCTAATCCCAAAACCAGATAAAGACACCACAAAGAAAGAGAATTACAGGCCAACATCCCTCATGAACATAGATGCTAAAATCCTCAACAAAATTCTAGCAATCCTGATCCAGCATTACATTAGAAAGATCATACACCATGACCAAGTAGGATTTATTTCAGGAATGCAAGGCTGATATAATATCCACAAATCAATAAATGTGATACATCACATAAACAAAATGAGAGACAAAAATCACATAATCATATCAATTGATGCAGAAAAGGCATTTGACAAAATCCAACACCCTTTTCTGATAAAAACGCTCAGCAAAGTGGGAATAAAAGGATCATACCTCAACATAATAAAAGCCTTATATGACAAACCTACAGCCAGCATCATACTCAATGGGCAAAAACTAAAACCATTTCCACTAAGAACAGGAACAAGACAGGGATGCCCGCTTTCACCACTCCTGTTCAACATAGTACTAGAAGTGCTAGCTACAGCAATCAGACAAGAAGAAGAAATAAAGGGCATTCAAATTGGAAAAGAAGTAAAATTGTCATTATTCGCAGATGACCTGATACTGTACGTAGAAAACCCTAAAGATTCCATCAAAAAATTATTAGACTTAAATGAATTTGGCAATGTAGCAGGATACAAAATTAACACCAAGAAATCTGTGGCATTTCTATACACTAACAGTGAACTTACAGAAAGATAGACTAAGAAAACAATCCCATTTACCATCACACCAAAAAAATTAAGATACCTAGGAATAAACTTAACTAAGGAAGTAAAAGACCTCTACTCAGAAAACTACAGGACATTGAAAAAAGAAATAGGGGAAGACATAAATAGATGGAAGAGCATACCATGTTCATGGATTGGTAGAATCAACATCATTAAAATGTCCATACTACCCAAAGCAATCTATAGATTCAATGCACTCACCATTAAAATACCAATGGCATATTTCACAGACCTAGAAAGAACTCTCCAAAAATTCATCTGGGATAAAAAAAAGACCTCGAATAGCCACAGCACTCCTGAGAAAGAAGAATAAAGTAGGAGGGATCTCAAGACCAGATTTCAAGCTATATTACGAAGCCACTGTTCTCAAAAGTGCCTGGTACTGGCATAAGAACAGACATATAGACCAATGGAATAGAATAGAGAACCCAGAAATTTACCCAAAGCAACGTACTCAATTAATATTTGACAAAGGTGGCAAAAGCATACAATGGAGTCAAGACAGTCTCTTCAATAAATGGTGTTGGGAAAATTGGACAGATACATGAAAAAAAATGAAACTAGACCACCAACTTACACCATACACAAAAATAAACTCAAAATGGATAAAGGACTTAAATATAAGATGGGAAACCATAAAAATACTAGAGGAATCCACAGGCAGTGAAATCTCAGACATATGCCGAAGCAATTTCTTCACTGATACTGCTCCTAGGGCAATGGAAACTAAAGAGAAAATAAACAAATGGGACTACATCAAAATAAAAAGCTTTTGCACAGCAAAGGAAACCATCAACAAAACACAGCATGGGAGAACATATTTGCCAATGTTACCTCCGATAATGGTTTAATCTCTAACACTTACAGGGAACTCATAAACTTAACAAAAGGAAGATAAACAATCCAATCAAAAAATTGGCAACGGACCTAAATAGATACTTTTCCAAAGAGGACATAAGGAAGGCCAAGAGACATATGAAAACATGTTCAAAGTCACTAATCATCTGAGAGATGCAAATCAAAACGACATGAGGTACCATCTCACACCTGTCAGAATGGCTATCATCAACAAATCAACAAAAGACAATTGCTGGTGAGGATGCGGAGAAAAATCAACACTGGTGAACTGCTGGTGGGAATGCAGACTGGTGCAGCCACTGTGGAGAACAGTATGGCATTTCCTCAAAAAACTAAAAATGGAACTCCCATTTGACCCAGCGATTCCACTTCTAGGAATATTTCCCAAGAAACTAGAAATACCAATCAGAAAGGATATATGCACCCCTATGTTCA
Organism: Plecotus auritus; assembly: GCF_963455305.1. Lineage (NCBI taxonomy): Eukaryota > Metazoa > Chordata > Mammalia > Chiroptera > Vespertilionidae > Plecotus > Plecotus auritus. Next base: position 63,827,418 of record NC_137773.1, on the reverse strand, counting down.
TAGCAGCACAATTTACAATAGCTAAGATTTGGATACAGCCTAAGTGCCCATCAGCAGATGAGTGGATTAGAAAATTATGGTACATCTACACAATGGAATACTACACTGCTTTAAAAAAGAAGAAATTCTTACCATTTGCAACAGCATGGATGGAACTGGAGAGCATTATGCTACGCGAAATAAGCCAGTCACTGAAAGAGAAATACCACATTATCTCACTCATTTATGGAAAATAAAGAACATTATAACCTGATGAACAAAAAGATAGATACAGAGGCAGAGAAGCATAGAACAGACTGTCAAATTACAGTGGGAAGGCTGTGGAGAGGGGAGGGAGGTAAGAGATCAACTGAAGGACTTGTATGCATGCATATAAGCATAACCAATGGATGCAAGACACTGGAGGGTGAGGGCATGTATGGGAATGGGGCGGGGGGGGGGGGGGCAATGGGGAGATATGGACACATGTAATACCTTAATCAATAATAAAAAAAAAAAAAAGGGCAGGAGACTACAAAGTCATTGGACAGGTCAGCAGTGAGATTCATTTCAAAGTGAAAATGACAACACATCTCAAGAAACCCAAACAATCATGCTGTCTAAGATGGGAGTTCCAATGAACTTGCTCAGGTTTCTCTTGGAGGGTCAGAGAATTGCTGATAATCACACTCGAAGAGAATTGGGAATGGAGGAAGAAGATGTGAGTGAAGTTTATCAGGAAAAACAGGGGGTCATTCAATGATTTAGATATTCTTTTCTTTTCCCTCAATCCTTTCTTATTTTTAAAAATAGTTCTTTTGTAATGTAGTGTTCCAAATGGAATTGAAAACTGTCTGCCCACCCCCATTTCTTTAAAACCTCTGGTAATTTGAATTCTAGTGCCCATTATTCATTATTGTTTGTTTTCATTGTGCTGAGTTATGGTGATCAAGCCTCAGCCTCCTTCATATTGCCCTCTCCTTTTGAAATATTACGTGTGTGCACAGGGAGACCACCCTTTTCAGGACTGTGCGTTTTGTGGCTTGTGATAAATGAGGTGGACCAATGCAAGTGATCATAATACTTCTAATTGGCCCGGAAGTCCTAGCATGTGATTGCCTCACTCCTAGACTATGACTTTCAGTGGGAGCTGGGAGTTTTTCAGTGAACTGAACTGTAGAAAACTGACCTTTCATGAGCTTGAAGCTATTTTTAAAATCTGAAGGTCTGGTCCAAAAGAAGAGGAATATCAGGTTGGAGTCAAGATGACAAATAAGGTGAGAGTAAAGACTAACGCCAAAGATGGCTTCACTGAAGAGAAAGCATTTCAATAGTAAAGAAAAATCTTGTCAGAAGATCCCAGAAGAGTTTTAATTTTCACTAGCATTTAACAAAGTTATTCATGCAAAAGTGTGGGCAACAGAACACTGCTCTTCTTTATTTTATTTGTACTTTGTGTCCTGGGATATAGGTTTGTTTTTTTTAAAATATATTTTATTGATTTTTACAGACAGGAAGGGAGAGGGATAAAGAGTTAGAAACATTGATGAGAGAGAAACATTGATCAGTTGCTTCCTGCACACGCCCTACCAAGGTGCCTGCCCTTGACCAGAATGGAGCCTGGTACCCTTCAGTCCACAGGCCGATGTTCTTTCCACTGAGCCAAACCAGTTAGGGCTGGGATATAGGTTTTAAATGGACATTGACTATATCAGCTTCATTAAAGTAAGCAAAATATTTTTTTGGGGAAAAAGTGATCTTGGCCAGGTGCTCAGTTGGTTGGAGCATGGTACATATGTATCAAGGTTTCAAGCTCAGTTTGTGGCCAGGGCCCATGTAATAATCATAGAAAAGCCTAAGCGACCAGTCGACCAGTGGCTATGACACACACTGACCACCAAGGGGTAGATGCTTAATGCAGGAGCTGCCCCCTGGTGGTCAGTGTGCTCCCACAGCCAACCTCCCATGGTCCCTCCCCTTGGCTGGCTGCTCCCCCTCCCCTCCATCAGCCCCAATTGCTGGACAGGCCAAGGGATTCCACCTGTGCACAAATTTGTGCACCAGGCCTCTAGTGTAATGATCAAGCAATGAATACAAAAACAAGTGTCACAAATAGATGTCTCTCTCTTCTCCCCCCCCCCCCATTCCTCTCAATCTAAAAACCAATTACTAAATAGAAAAAAAAATTTTTATAAAAGAGTGGCCAGTTTTACTTAGTTGGTTGCAGTGTTGTCCCACGTACCACAAGGTCACGGGTTCCACCTGCAATTGGGTCATATAAGAGAGGCAACTAATCCAGGTATCTCTCTCATATTTTCTCTTTCCCTCCCTCTCTAAAAAAAAATAATAACAATAACAAAAAGATATCATAGAACTGTTGGAGGGACTATACCATTATTTGTGAAGAAGTTTTACCAGATAAATGAACCTAAATCTCATCAGAGTTCCAAACTATGTAGTTACAGGAAATATAAGTGATAGAGAAAGCTCTGAAGAATCTGGTCAATTTAACCTGTCACCTTGATTGGACCACTGCATAGCCAGTAGCAGGTGAAACATTAGTTCTGGGTGTGACTGTGAGATTTCTGGGAGAGATTAGTATTTGAATTGGATGAGCAAAGCAGATTGTCCTCCCCAATGTCAGTGGGCATTATCCAGTCCACTGAGGGCCTGAAGAAAACAAAAACTGGGGAAAGGCTGAATTCACTCTCTGCTGGATTCAATAAGCTGGCACACCCACCCCCTGTCCTGGTTGCTCCAGGTTCTCAGTCCTTCAGACCCATCTGTTCTCAGAATCTCAGGCCTTCAATGACACCACTGTCTTTCCTGGGTCTCCTGCTTGCAGACTGCAGATCCTGGGACATCTCAGGCTCCATAACCTTGTGAGCCAATACTTATTTAAAAATGTCTTTCTAGATACATACTATTGGTCTGTTTCTCTGGTAAACCTTTAATAATACATGAAGTAAGTAATCAGTAAAATCCCGTCGTAATAAACTCTACTGAAAATATGATCATGTTGCTTCAACCCAAATATAAACAGAAAGTAAAAACACATGGGAGTAGGTTATAGGGATTAAAATAGACTTACAAGATATACACATCAGTTATTACTAGTATGTATAAATCTAATTTCATTTCATTTAAAAATATTTTATCAAAACTTAGTTGGCTATTTGAGGACTAAAAAAACTGGTTGATAATTATGTTACATTGATGTAATTAATGATATTAGAGGTATGTACATTGCCTTGGCCTGTTATTTCAGTTAGTCCCAGTAAGCCAATGTTTCAAGTTAAATCCAAAATCAGAGGACATAGAAGGAGCAACCAATGAATGCATGACTGAATGGAACCACAAATCAATGTCTATTTCTCATTTCCAATCTCTCTCTCTCATCTTGCCCCATCCTTTCACTTTCTGTAAAACAAATAAATTAAAACAAGAACAGAATTTCAAAAATTTTAATGCAGAAGTATGTAAAATAAGAGTTTCTTTTAGAAATGTATAATGAAAAGTTTAGAATTAAAACCTTAGAGATTTCCTGTACAGAAATGGCAAAATTTTGTATTGGTAGAAGTTATAAAAAGGTTAGTTATAGAATATGGGTTCTTCATACATGAGTTCTTAAAATTTTCTCTCCTATTCTGGATATCTAGAATATTCTATAATTTACTTTCTTAAAAATGTACCATTTTAATTCTGTTTCAGTGTTACTCTGCTCTCTTTAGCCAAGGTTTCTCCCCTTCCATTCCTTAAGCTTCACCCATGTCCCTTCATCTCAGAGCTCTCATATCTATTCCATCTCCTTTCTTTCTTACAGTTGTTTTAAACTGGCTCCCTTTCTCCACTCCAAATCCTTAATCTTCTTCCCTGTTCCCACATCCCATCCCCCCCATAGAAATCTCAATTTTTAGATAAATTGAGATTAGAGAAAGACCAAGGCTGGCATTAAAGTTCCATCTGCTTATATGTTATGTGGGCTGGATTTCAGGTCTGCCTGAGTCATTAGGGGTGGGATTTTTGATCATTTGTTTCTCCTGAGACAGATGGAACCAGGAAAATAGCATTCAGCTTCCCTTTCAGTTTGGTGTCAGCATATACATCAACTTAGGTAAACCTCTTGGAACCTCTGTTGTTGTTTTTTTCAGATATTTAAATATTTTTTTATTGATTTCAGTGAGGAAGAGAAGAGAGAGAGAGAAACAGCAATGAGAGAGAAAGAGAATCATTGATTTGTTGCCTTCTGCATGCCCCACACTGGGGATTGAGCTCACAACCCTGGCATATGCCGTTGACCGGAATCAATCCTGGGACCTCTCAGTCCTCTGAGCCAAACCGGCTAGAGCAGAAACTCTGGTTTTAAACAAACAAACAAAAAAAATTAAAAGTAAATGAGACATTCAGACACTGAGACATTCTAGAAGAGGATTCCCGCAGGCAGCTTCAAATCAGCACTTTGGGGCACTTTGAATGAGCAGATATTTGTCACCCCTTAGGTCAGATTGGGATCCTGGTATCTGTATTTTTAACAAGCATTTTGATGACGTAGGGCAAGGCTAACTGAGGGACACCAGCAATAATGAAAGCATGTGTCTTAAAATAACCTGAATCCAAGTGATGATTTGCTTCTGAGTTAAAGTCAAGGCCGTGCTAGAGTAGCCACCCAGAAAGCCAAGGATTGGGAGCAATACGTCCATGGCTCTCAGTTTGGTCCCACCTCCTGCACCAGTATCATCCCAACTCCCAGCTTACCTGGAGCCTGCTCCTTTGAGTACGTCCCTGAAGTGTGTCTCCAAGAAGAGTCTCCAAAACCAGTGTTCTACCAGTTAGGAGGGTGAATCTCTTAAAGACCTCACCCACCAAAGCCTCCTCCCTGGAGGTGGGATATGTGGGCCAGGGTAGGGGTAGGAGGACTTTTGGTCTTTCAAAAGTCTGTTTGGATGGGATCGCCCCTTATTCCTGCAGGCTAAGGAGGGACTAACCTTGTTAATATGCATAATCTATTTTGCTCCTTTGTAATCCTCCCTTGAACTTCTCAACACCCTTTAATCCTATTTTGCTGAGGAAGAAACTGAAATTAAAAGTAAAATCTTGTCCTAACTGGTTTGGCTCAGTAGATAGAGCATTGGCCTGTGGACTGAAGTGTTCCCAGGTTCTATTCCAGTCAAGGACACATGCCCGGTTGTGGGCTCAATCTCCAGTGGGTGGTGTGCAAGAGGCAGCTGATCAATGATTCTCTCTCATCATTGATGTTTCTATCTCCCTCTCCTTTCCTCTCTAAAATCAATACAAATATATTTAAATAATAATACTAATAAAAGTAAAATCTTTGATTCCTTTCCAACTTGGGCCTAGCATAATGGCTCTGGCAAAGAAGGGTGGAGAGAAGAAGGGCCTTGGTGCCATCCATGAGGTAGTGACCAGAGAACGCACCATCAACATCCATAAGTGCATCTATGGAGTGGGTTTCAAGAAGCTTTCTGCTCTGGCACTCAACGAGATCCAGAAACTTGTCCTGAAGGAGATGGGAACTCTAGATGTATGACTTGATGCCAGGGTCAAAGCTGTCAAGACCAAAGGAATAAGGAATGTCCCATACCGTAGCCGGGTGCAGTTGTCCAGAAAATGTAATGAGGATGAAGATTCATCAAACAAGCTCTATGCATTGGCTACCTATGTAGTTGTCACCACTTTTAAAAATCTACCAACAGGTAATGTGGGTGAGAACTAACTGGTGACTGTCAAATAAACATATAAAACTGCAAACAAAAGTAAAATCTTTACAAAGAAAGGTAGGAGTACAGTACTTACTGTTTCTTGAAAGAAATCTGGCCCTAGCCGGTTTGGTGCAGTGGGTAGAGCATTGGCCAGCGGACCGAGGACTCCCGGGTTCAATTCCAGTCAAGGGCACATACCTTGGTTGCAGGCTGCTCCCCAGCCCAAGGTCTGGTCAGGGTCTGGTCAGGGTCTGGTCAGGGCATGAGGCAACCAATCAACGTTTTTCTCAATATTTCTCTCTGTCTTTCCCTCTCTCTTTCAATAAAAAAACACAAGAGTTCCTTTTTCTTCGAATCCTCGCCAGCACTTTTCATTTGTTGATTTGTTGTGTTGTTTTTTTTTTTTGGGGGGGGGGTTAAATTTATTTATTTTTTTAATTGTTTGAAGTATTACAAATAGTAGTACATATGTCTCTTCTTTTTTTTTCCCCCCATTGATCTCCCCCCAGCCTCCCCTTCCCCCCAGTACATGCCTTTACCTGCGCCCCCCAGTGTCTTTTAACCATTGCATTTGTTGATTTGTTGATGATAGCCATTCTGACAGGTGTGAGATGGTACCGCATTGTCCTTTTGATTTGCATCTCTTGGATAATTAGTGACTTTGAGCATGTTTTCATATGTCTCTTGGTCTTCCTTCTTGAAAAGTATTTAGGTCCATTGCCCATTTTTTGATTGGGTTGTTTATCTTCCTTTTGTTAAGTTGTATGAGTTCCCTGTAAATATTGGAGATTAAACCCTTATCAGTGATAACATTGGCAAATATGTTCTCCCATGCAGTGGGCTTTCTTGTTGTTTTGTTGATGGTTTCCTTTGCTATGCAAAAGATTTTTATTTTGATGTAGTCCCATTTGTTTATTTTCTCTTTAGTTTCCATTGCCCTAGGAGCAGTATCAGTGAAGAAATTTTTTCGGCATATGGCTGAGATTTTGCTGCCTGTGGATTCCTCTAGTATTTTTATGGTTTCCAGTCTTATGTTTAAGTCCTTTATCCATTTTGAGTTTATTTTTGTGTATGGTGTAAGTTGGTGGTCTAGTTTCATTTTTTTTCATGTATCTGTCCAATTTTCCCAACACCATTTATTGAAGAGGCTCTCTTGACTCCATTGTATGTTCATGCCTCCTTTGTCGAATATTAATTGAGCATAGTGTTTTGGGTCGATTTCTGGGTTCTCTATTCTGTTCCATTGGTCTATATGTCTGTTCTTATGCCAGTACCAGGCACTTTTGAGAACAGTGGCTTTGTAATATAGCTTGAAATCTGGTATTGAGATCCCACCTACTTTGTTTTTCTTTCTCAGGATTGCTGCAGCTATTCAGGGTCTTTTTTTTATCCCAGATGAATTTTTGGAAAGTTCGTTCTAGGTCTGTGAAATATGAGATCTGATTGTTTTCAGTCTCCCATCCAGATGATTTTATCAGGAGCAATGGGCAGAGCACAACATATGAGAGTTTCCATCCAAACCAAACCCAAGTGTTTGCTACTAAGCCGCTAGGGAAGCCTGGATGGCTGCTACCCCAGGCTGCTTGGTAGAATATCAGTGCAGTGCAATGAAGGTGTAACTGTCGGGTGGACACTGTTCTTCCAGGGAGGCCTGGACTGAAGAGGAGAGAGAGGAGAGAGAGGGAAGAGAGAGAGAGATGCCCTGACTGGGGATGGAACCCACAACCTTCATGTATGCCTGACCAGGAATTGAACCCATAATGGGATGATGCTTCAAGCAATGGAGTTACCTGGCAAGGGCAAAACATTTTCAAAACAGAACTTGTGTATTAACTCAGTAATGTTCATGGCATAACATCATAGCTATCTCCCATGGAGCCCTGTGCTCAATTACATTTTAACTGGTAGATTCAAACCTAAATGATCTGGTTAAATAGTTTTGGTCTTGTCCTGACCAGTGTGGGTCAGTTGGTTAGAGAATCCTTCCATACACCAAAAGGTACTTGGTTTGATGTCATGTCAGGGTAAACGCCTATAATTTTCTATTCCAACCCCAGTAGTGGTGTGTACGGGAAGCAACCAATTAATGTTTCTCTCACATCAATGTTTTTCTCTCTCTGCCTTTCTAAAATCAATAAGCATATCCTCAGGTGAGTATTAAAAATTAAGAAAAATATCTCTTATTTTTTAAAAAATATATTTTTATTGATTTCAGAGAGGAAGGGAGAGGGAGAGATAGAAATATCAAGGATAAGAGAATCATTGATCGGCTGCCTCTTGCACGCCTCCTACTGGGGGATTGAGCCCACAACCCCGGCATGTGCCCTTGACCAGAAGCATGTGCCCTTGACTGGAATTGAACCTAGGACCTTTCAGTCTGCAGGCCAATGCTCTATCCACTTAGCAAAAGTGGCTAGGGCTCAGGTGAGGATTAAAAAAAAAAAAAAAAAAAGTATGTTTACAGTTGTTAATACGCAAAACTTTATTCTTGTATTATTTGTTATTAATTACTGTACATATTTGTATCACTACTGTCAACCTGCTTTTGCTCAGCGCTGTACATGAACATTTTATAAAACATGAGACAAAAGCAAGAAAATTAGGATTCCAAAAAAATTATATGGAAAATAATACCAAGCAAATAAAATGAGTTTCTTTTAAAAAAATGTATTTTATTGATTTCAGAAAGGAAGAGGTAAAGAGATGCAAACATCAATGATGAGAGACAATCATCCATTGGCTGTCTCCCACATAGGCCCTACTGAGAATCTAACCTTGAATCCTGGTTCATAGTTCAATTCTCAATTAATGAGCTATACTGGCTGGGCGAAAATGTATTATTATTATTATTTTTTTACATAGGGAGGGGAGAGAAAGAAACATGGATTTGTTGTTCCACTTGTCTGTGCCCTGGCTGGGGATTAAATCCCTAACCTTGTTGTAGCAAGACTATGCTCTAACCAACTCACTACCCTGCCAGGGCCATATGACAGAGGCAATAGGGAACACACAAGAGCATCCAAAAGCAGACCAAGTTTGTGAAGCAGAAATTTATTTCTATTTAAAAATGCTCAATACTTTAAAAAGGCCCAAAAGCCCAAAGACATCCAGGTTTAATTTAAGATCATCCTGACTTGGTGTCCTTCCGTTTCTCCTTTTGTGAGGTATCAATTTGATCCTTGTTAATGAGACAGCTTGGTAATTCTAGTTGGATCGTGGTGACATCTTGTGACTCCCAACTTCTGTCATAAATGGCCATCAGGTTATGAATGATGATAAATGTAATACCAGAAATAATCACAAAACGTCTGCAGATTTTACTTGGATATCCTTTCTGAATTATTATTCCCAACCAGGCCTAGTGATCATCAATTTAAGTAGGGAAGATCATGATGTCACCTGCAAAGACTAGTATTAAATGCAATTCTTTCAGAAAGAAACAAGCAAACACCCTTCAAGATAAAACAACAACTGTATTTTTTAAAATATTTTTTTATTGATTTCAGAGAGGAATGGAGAGGGAGAGATAGAAACATCAATGATGAGAGAGAATGATGCTTCTTGCATGCCCCCTACTGGGGATCAAGCCTGCAACCAGGGCATGTGCCCTTGACTGGAATTGAATCCGGGACCCTTCAGTCCGAAAGCCGATGCTCTATTCACTGAGACAAACAGGCCAGGGCTAAAATGTATTTCTTACCAAAACTTCTGGCTTAGGTCAGTCAAATCTACAACACAGACTCCATAAAACTCAGCAAATGCAGCACAAACTGCAAGGACACCCATACAGGAAACCAGAGTGTGTTACCACACAAAGCCAGAGGAGGAAGCCACGGGGGCGAGGGCTTCATATCTGGATAATCCTGCTCACAATGTCAATGGTGGTGACCAGCTTGCATAGTCAGAATGGAGCCATCCAAAATTGGTTTCAAATGTTCACACTGATGACTCACCACATACCAGGAGAGTATGAAAAATTTATTGCTCACATGATGAGGTTCTGGGGGAGAGAAGGGTGGATATTAGAATAGATCTCAAAATGACTGGGAGCACGGGGAAAAGGGACTAGCTTGTGGTCTTCATGGTGGTTGCTGGGTGCTATTGTTGGGAGCCTGCCCACACTGATGGAAACTTGCCTGATTGAAACTTCCCACCTGCACCCAAGGATGGAGCACCTGGGCTTTCCCATCAGCTTTCCCATGTGTAAGATCAGGGAGGAGAGAAGGGTGAGTCCTAAAAGCTTTCAACATTCAAACATCAAAACTGGAATCAGGATCTTTATTATGTTTTTCCTTTCAATAACACAGGAGGAAATAAGCACATACAAAATTTCATCCAAATTGTCATCACTAGACTCTGATGATGCTGATTGTAAGAGATTCTGAAGAAGATGCAATGGAGAAATAAGGCATAAGTTTTTCTGTAAATGTATCAGCGATTCCATACAAGTATGACTTGTTATTCAAATTATAAAATGAAACCTCTCCCAACTCATAGTCCAGAAAAATGCCAATCATCCGTTGTCCTCTAGGGACAGGGCCACATGTTCGAGTCAAGAGCTGATATTGCCAGTATCCATTGTTTGCCAATGGTGATATGAGAGTATTTCTGAGGAAAGATTCTTTACACACACCTAAGAAATATTCACCTGTGCCTGTTATTTTTACCGCCCAAAAATGCCTGCCAGCATCAATTCCCTCAGAACTAAGGACAGCTGGGTAAGAAGTAAGATCTTGGGGATTAGGAAAACCATGTGGTGTCATATATGTCACACTTCTTCTATCACTTGACATAATGAGGTCTGGATGGACAGTTTTAGGATCCATTGTCAACTCTACCTGAAACGTGAGGATCATTTTATGCAGGCCCAAATAATGTGGGGGGAGAGTAAAAAACTCCTTCTGTAATTCACATGAAAAGATTGTTAGGGTCTCTAGATTCCCATACCTGTTCTGGATACTTTTAATACCAGTGAGTAAATCCAGGTCTGTCTGCAAACACTTCTCTTCTATTTCACTTAACAGATTGCTTAGCCTGAACATATGGTATGAAATTTGCCTTCCATTTTCAATTAGTTTTTCTTCAACATCCTTCTCTTCTATAAGTAGATCGTTATCAATTTCATCTCGCTCTATTTCTAAGAAACACTTAAGTTCTTTACATTCAAAGTCCAATTCCTCCCTCCATTTTTCCATCTTTCTCTTCACTTCCCAAGTATTAGCAACTTGTTTTTTATATACAGTTTCAGCAACTTCAAGGTGATTAGTGAAGGCCCCAATGTGCCTTTTGAGCATCCTCCTGTAACTAGCCGCAGCTTCCTCAATAGGGATTAGGGGGTGATTCTGGTGGTGGGACACGACCCTGCACTGGGCACACATCAGCTCCAGGTCCTTCTCACAGAACAGGGTCAGAACCTCATGGTGCTTCTTACACAGGGATATTTCTTCCTGCAATTTCCTCTGGCTCCCTGAGGTGGGAATCTGCTTAACAATTTCAGTCATGTGACATAATTGGGTGTTCCTCTTCAAGCTCCTGTCAGGGCAGTGGTGGAGGCAGACAGGACAGGGAAAGGTGCCCTGTAGACCTTCCCAGCGCTGGTGGATGCAGGAGGGACAGAAGTTGTGCCCACACTCAGTGGTCACTGGGTCTCTCAGGTGATCCAAGCAGATGGGACAGCTGGCCTCTGCTTGGAGCTTGGCCAGGGAAGCTGCAAAGGCCATTGGCAGTGAAGGTGTCTATCAGAAGAGACTCTCTTCAGTCAGTGTGATCCTCCAGGAGTGAGGAAAGGTGAGAAACTGAGGTCTGCTGAGGCCTCCCTCTCTGTGGAAGTCAGTAGGAGCTTCCAAGAAGAGTTCTAGTAGCCAGATGACATCCAATCTTCTGTCACCTACTCCTTCTGTATTTAATGTCAGGTTGCCCGAAGTGAAGATCAGCTGTGAACTCTGGTCAAAATCCAAGCACCACCCAAGTCATAAGTGGTTTCTTTGGACAAAAGGAGATCAACATTTAAAAGTTCAATCAGCATTCATCTTTCCCACGCTATATGAACAGTATGTCACATAGACGAATTCATTTATCATCACAATATTTAAGAAGGAGTTAGAAGTAAAGTCTATCTATTTTGCAACTTAAAAGGAATTAGACAATCCAGGCAAATTTATCATTGTTCTCAACCATCACAAAAAAAAATGTCTTGTGCTGTGAGGAAGAGAGAAGGATTTGTAAACCCAGGAGTGAGGTCCTGCCTACCTGAGGCTGCTTCTCTGTGGAAGCACCATCATCATGTCTGGCCACGAGGCAAAACACTCAACTAGCCAGTCTAGTTCATTGGATAGAGCATCAGCCTTCAGACTGAAGGGTCCGTATTCTATTCCAGTCAAGGGTACATGTCTGGGTTGCGGGCTCCATCCCCAGTAAGGGGTGTGCAGGAGGCAGCCAATCAATGATTCTTGCTCATCATTCATTCTTCTATCTCTCTCTCCCTTTTCCTTCCTCTCTGAAATCAATAAAAATATATTAAAAAACAAACAAACAAACAAACCCTCAACTGAGGACTTGGGGAATAAGAAGGAAGGAGAATGCATTAAACTCAAAGTCATTGGACAGGACAGCAGTGAGATTCATTTCAAAGTGAAAATGACAACACATCTCAAGAAACCCAAACAATCATGCTGTCTAAGATGGGAGTTCCAATGAACTCGCTCAGGTTTCTCTTGGAGGGTCAGAGAATCACACTCCAAGAGAACTGGGAATGGAGGAAGAAGATGTGAGTGAAGTTTATCAGGAAAAACAGGGGGTCATTCAATGATTTAGATATTCTTTTCTTTTCCCTCAATCCTTTCTTATTTTTAAAAATAGTTCTTTTGTAATGTGGTGTTCCAAATGGAATTGAAAACTGTCTGCCCACCCCCATTTCTTTAAAACCTCTGGTAATTTGAATTCTAGTGCCCATAATTCATTATTGTTTGTTTTCATTGTGCTGAGTTATGGTGATCAAGCCTCAGCCTCCTTCATATTGCCCTCTCCTTTTGAAATATTACATGTGTGCACAGGGAGACCACCCTTTTCAGGACTGTGCATTTTGAGGCTTGTGATAAATGAGGTGGACCAATGCAAGTGATCATAATACTTCTAATTGGCCCGGAAGTCCTAGCATGTGATTGCTTCACTCCTGGACTATGACTTTCAGTGGGAGGTGGGAGTTTTTCAGTGAACTGAACTGTGGAAAACTGACCTTTCATGAGCTTGAAGCTACTTTTAAAATCTGAAGGTCTGACCAAAAGAAGAGACTATCAGGTTAGAGTCAAGATGACAGATAAGGTGAGAGTAAAGACTAACGCCAAAGATGGCTTCACTGAAGAGAAAACATTTTAAGAGTAAAGAAAAATCTTGTCAGAAGATCCCAGAAGAGTTTCAGTTTTCATTAGCATTTAATAAAGTTATTCATGCAGAAGTGTGTGCAACAGAACACTGCTCTTTTTTTATTTTATTTGTACTTTGTGTCAAGGGATATGGGTTTTAAATGGACATTGACTGTATCAGCGTCATTAAAGTAAGCAATATATTTTTTTTTTGGGGGGGGGGGGAATGATATTAGCCAGTAGCTCAGTTGGTTGGAGTATGGTCCAGATGTGTCAAGATTTCAGGTTCAGTTTGTGGACGGGGCAATGAATGCAAAAACAAGTAGAACGAATCTTTCTCTCTCTCCCTCTCTTCCCACCATCCTCCTCACAGTAAAAACCAATTAATAAATAGAAAAAATATATGTATTTTTTATAGAAGAGTGATCAGAGTGCCTCAGTTGGTTGGAGTGTTGTCCCATGCACCACAAGTTCAAGGGTTCCATCTGCAGTTGGGTCATGTAAGAGAGGCAACTAATCAAGGTACCTTTTTCACATTGATATTTCTCTGGCATTCTCTCTCTCTCCCTACCTCTCTAAAAAATAAATAATAAAAAACAGATATCAGCTAGCACATCCACCTCCTATCCTGGGTTATCCTGGTTCTTAGCCATTAAGACCCGCACTGAAATCTACCATCTTCTCTCAGACTCTCAGGCCTTCCAACTACACAATAAACTTTTTTGGGTTTCTTGCTTACAGTAGAACACAGATCATGGGATATCTCAGGGTCCACAACCTTGTTAACCAATACTTTTTAATAAATGTCTTTCCAGATACATACTATTGGTTCTGTTTCTCTGGTAAACCTATAATAATACATAGAGTTAAGTAATCAGTAAAATCCAAACTGTAATAAACTCTACTGAAAATTCTTTTATAAATATAAAGAGAAAATAAAAAAATGTCTTTCTCATTTCCAATCTCTCTCTCTCTTTCTCTCTCTCTCTCTGTCTTCACCCAACCTCTCACTCTCTATAAAAAAATAAAAGAAAAGAATTAAAAATTTTAATGTAGAAGTATGTAAATTAAGAGTCTCTTTTAGAAATGGATAATGAAAAGTTTACAGGTAAAATGGTAGAGATTTCCTGCTCAGAAATGGCAAAAGGTTGATACGACTCTAGGTAGAAGTTGCAAAAAATTAAAGAATATGGGTTCTTCATACATGAGTTCACAACATTTCCTCTCCTATTCTAAAATACTCTATAATTTACTTATAAAAAATTGAACATTTGAATTCTGTTTCATTGTTTCCGTGTGCTCTTCTAGCCAAGAAGCTTTCTCCTACTCTCCTCCTTAAGCTTTATCCCTTCTGCCTTCCCCTCAGAGCTCAGATCCATACCATCTCCTTTCTTCCTCACAGTTGTTTCAGAGTGGTCCCCTTTCTCCACTCCAAATCTATCATCTGCTTTCCTGTTCCCACATCCTATTCCCACCCAACAAATCTCTTCCATGGAGATAAATTGAGATTAAGGGAAGACCAAGGCTGGCATTTAAGTTTCATCTGCTTGTAGGTTATGTGGGCTGGATTTCAGGTCTGAACTGTCTGCCTGTGTCATTGGGGATGGGTTTTTTTATCACCTATTCTTTCAGAGACACATGAAACAGGAAAATAACACTCAACTTCCCTTTCAGTTTGGTGTCAGCATACACTTCAATTGAGGTAAACCTCTTGGAACCTCTGGTTTTAAATAAAAAGAATTTGACACCAGATACTGAGACATTCTAGAAGAGGATTCCCACAGGCAGCTTCACACCAGCATGTTAGGGCACTTTGCATGTGCAGATCTTTGTCACCCCTTAGGTCAGATTGGGATCCTGGTATCTGTATGTTTAACAAGCATTTAAATGACATAGGGCAAGGCTAATTTAGGGACACTAGCAATAATAAAAGCATGTGTCTTAATATAACCTGAATCCAAGATATGATTGGCTTATGAGGTAAAGTCAAGGCCATGGTAGAGTAGCCACCCAGAAAGCCAAGGGTAGGGAGCAATACCTCAGTGACTCTCAGTTTGGTCCCACCTCCTGTACCAGTATCATCCGGACTCCCAGCTTACCTGAAGCCTGCTCCTTTGAGTGAGTCCCTGAAGTGTGTCTCTAAGAAGAGTCTTAGAAGCCAGGCTCCTACCAGTTAAGTGGTTAATAATGTGACCCTGGCCTATATATACACCATAAGAAGGGTGAATCTCTTAAAGACCTCACCCACCAAGGCTCCTCCCTGGAGGTGGGACATGTGGGCCAGAGTGGGGGTACGAGAATGTTCAGAAGTCTGGTTGATGGGATCTCCTCTTATTCCTGCAGGCTAGAGGGGACTAACCTTGTTAATATGCATAATCTAATTTGCACCTTTGTAATCATCCCTTGAACTTCCCTACACCCTTTAATCCCATTTTGCTGAGGAGGAAACTGAAATTAAAAGTAAAATCTTTTCCTGGCTGATTTGGATCAGAGGATAGAGCATCAGCCTGCAAGTGAAGGGTTCCAGATTCGATTACAGACAAGGGCACATACCAGGGTTATGGGTTCAATCCTCAAAGGGAAGCATGCAGGAGGAGCTGATCAATAATTCTCTCTCATCATTGATGTTTCTATCTTTCTCTCCTTCTCCCTTCCTCTCTGAAATCAATAAAATATATTTTAACAAAAAGTTAAAACAGCATGGGCCTGTGGACTGAAAGGTCCCAGGTTTGATTCTGGTCAAGGGCATGGACCAAGTAAGAGGTGTGCAGGAGGCAGCTGATCGATGTTTCTCTCTCATCGATGTTTCTAACTATCTATCCCTCTCCCTTCCTCTCTGTAAAAAAAAAAAAGTTAAAACATTATATGCTACCAATCTATGAAAGAGTGATTCCTACAAAGCAAAACACTAGTACAGAATCACAGTTGATTCTAGTCGATCTCATTGCCAAGAACAGAGTCATTAAGCAACGTGACCTGAAGACTAAATAGTATTCAAGGGACTTTGCTGCTTGATGACTAATGAAATCACTAAAAACTGTTTCAATCAAGTTGTAAGCTTAGGTATAAGACTGCTTTTGGTTACAGTGTGAAGAGACTAGGATATAAATACGTGAAATTTCCTGTTCTAAAAGATATCATCCATGTAGAACAATTGTCTCCTTAAGTCAATTCCATCAGGCAAAGTGTTTCTGTTTTCTAACCCTTCCTATCCACAAAAATGGGATTCACCACACCAACAGTGATGCCTTTACAAATAGTCCTGTAGAAAACATATTTTTTCTGGAAAATGTTGGTAGAAAAATGAATGTGAAAGGTCCTTTGGTGACAACTCAGAGGAAAATGAGGAAAGGGTTATATGACACTGAAGAAAAGGTGACTATCTATACTAATAAAAGGGTAATATGCTAATTAGACTAGGAGACCTTCCAGATGTTCTTCTGGACAAAGCCATGGTGGCGGGGCTGAGGTAGAGGCGGTTAGAGGCCAAGAGGGGAGGGCAGTTGTGGGCAATCAGGACAGGATGGGACGGCAGTTGTGGGTGATCAGGCTGGTGGGGGGCGGCCATAGGGGGTGATCAGCCTGACAGGGGGGGTCAGTTGGGGGTGATCAGAACAGCAGGGGGAGGGGCAGTTTGGAGTGAGCAGGCCAGCAGAGGGGCAGTTGGGGGTGAGCAGGCCAATAGGGGAGGCAGTTGGGGGAGAGCACACTGGCACGGGGGGCAGTTGGGAGTGATCAGGCTGGCAGAGGGGCATTTGGGGGCAAGCAGGCCGGTGGCAGGGGGAAGTTGGGGGCAAGCAGGCCAGCATGCAGAGTGGTTAGGGGCAATCAGGCAGGCAGGCAGGCAGGCAGGTGAGTGGTTAGAAGCCAGCAGTCCCGGATTGCGAAAGGGATGTCTGACTGCCAGTTTAGGCCCAATCCCTGTAAACCAGCAGTAGGACATCCTTGGAGGGGTCCCAGATTGGAGAGGGTTCAGGCCGGGCTGAGAGACACCCCACCACTTGCACGAATTTCGTGCACTGGGCCTCTAGTTGTTGTATAGTGGCAGAAAACAGCTTAGTTGTATAGTACTGTTGTGTGGAAGGCAGACTTTGTAAGTGATGAACTGCTGAGGAGAGTAATCCTCTGGGGCTGCAGACTCCACCCTCTGGGTCCATATTATTCCTACTTTAAGAATAACAGTTAATATACCATGTTTAACTGAAATTTAAACCCGTGATGTACTTGGGTTATTTAAGTAACCATAGCAACTGAATTTTGTTCCCGTTGAAATATTGTTACGTGTGACTTGAATGTGTGTCTACTGTAAACATACCCTGTTGTCATCACTGGATGTCACAATGTCACACCCATCAGTTGAGTAACTCCTAGGGCCCTGGCCAGTTGGCTCAGGTGGCTGAGCATTGTCCCATGGCCCAAAAGGTGGCCAGTTTGATTCCCAGTCAGGGTACATGCCTAGGTTGCAGTTTCAGTTCCAGTGTAGCATGTATGGGAGGCAACCAATTGATGTTTCTCTTTCCCTCTCTCTGTCTCCATTCCTCTCACTCTAAAATCAGTAAAAGCATATATTTTTTTATTTATTTTTATTTTTTTTCTTAAATATATTTTTATTGGTATTTTACAGAGAGGAAGGGAGAGGGATAGAGAGCTAGAAACATTGATGAGAGAGAAACATCGATCAGCTGCCTCCTGCACACCTCCCACTGGGGATGTGCCCACAACCAAGGTACATGCCCTTGACCAGAATCGAACCTGGGACCCTTCAGTTCGCAGGCCGACGCTCTATCCACTGAGCCAAACCGGTTTCGGCAAAGCATATATTTTTTTAAATAAACAAGTCCTAAGAACTATTTATTTATTTAGGGTTATTTTTTAAAATAAAGAAGTGTTTTTTTTAAAAGGTAGCTCTGAGCACCATCTGGTTTGGCTCAGTGGATAGAGCTTCAGCCTGCTCCCTGAAGGGTCCCAGGTTCAATTCGGATCAGGAGCACATACTTAGGTTGTGGGATCCATTCCCAGTGGGGGTTGTGCAGAGGCAGGGAATGAATGATTCTCTCTCAATATTGATGTTTCTATCTCTCTCTCTCCCTCTCACATCCTCTCTGAAATCAATAAAAATATATATTTTTAAAAAAGGTAGCTCTAAAAAAAAAAAGGTAGCTCTGAGTCTACTTGTCCACACAAGTCTCTCCCAATTATGCTTTTTATCCCTTTGTGTATAGAATTACTCAATGATTCATTTTTGAATGAATCACCAAAATTTCAAAATAATAGTGCTTTATATTTCTACCTAATAAATAGTGTCTTAAGACTTTACTTAAAAGAAATATCTTCTTTATACCTGACTTATTGAACAACTGCTATAGGATTAAGTCTAACTACTGTAAATTCCTATGGTAATATTTTTACCAGTTCTACTGAAAGACTTTTCATTCTAGCACTCATCATTAATGTACATTTCACTAATGTCTAATTGGAATAAGAAATTGTGGCAAACAGCAGATTTTCACCTCCCAATACATGCATTCTTTTTCACCCCTTGCAGAGAAGTAGGGCCTTGCAATGACTTTTAGAAAGTGGAATAAGAGAAAAGAGTGTGTCTCTTCCCGGTGTTGGCCTTCAATGCTCAGGGTGGCCCTTCAGTGCTCCCTCTTTCCCTAGTTGTAGTGACCCAGTGCTGTGACAACACGTGACTGAGGGAGTTAGATCCCTGGGTGGGTAATGGGGCAGCGCCTGCTGGCTTACACTGCACTTTACAAGAGTAAGCACCTGAGACCACCACAGCATAGGAGGGCGACTCTGATCAGTGCAGTGGTCCCTTGTACCTCAATGAAAGCTCTGCTGAGGATCTTTTCAAGTTATGGAGACAGACAAAGAGAGATATGCAAACTACAACTTTATTTCCAAACATTGTAACAATACCATACAGACATCCATACAGAAGCATGTTTCAAAGGTTGACAATTTCACATAATGTCAAAAACGAGTATGTGACTTTTGGAGGTCATACAGTGGTTGTCAAAGGCAGGTTTACAGCCCTGGACAGGGGGCTCAGTTCATTGGAATGTCTTGTCATTCACCAAAAAGTTTGCAAATTTGATTCCAGTCAGAGCACAAAGGTTTCAGGTTCAATCCCCAGTCAAGGTAAGTATGGGAAGAAACTGATGGATGCTTCTCTCTCACATTGATGTTTCTCTCTCTGTCTCTGTCTCTGTCTCTGTCTCTGTCTATCTCCCTTCCTCTCTATATATATCAATAAACATAATCAGGTGAGAATTTAAAAAAAGAAATATGTTTACAGTTGTTAGTAGGCAAAAGTTTATCTTTGTATTACTTGTAACTAATTACTGTACATATTTGTAACACTACTGTCAACCAGCTTTAGCTCAGCCCTTACATTAAATTTTTGTAAAACATGAGACAAAATCAAGACAACTAGAATTCCCAAAAATTACATGGGAGATAATAAATAGTAAATAGAATGTTTTTCTTATAGAAACTTGACTAAGGAAAGTTAAATCTGCAACACAGACACCATAGAACTCAGAAAATGCAGCACAAACTGCAAGGATCCAGGGTGTGTTACCACATAAAGCCAGAGAAAGAAGCTCTGGTGGGTGTGCTTCATATCTGGAAAATTCTGCTCACAATGTCAATGGTTGTGATCAGCTTGCATAGTCAGGGTGGAGTCATCCAAAATTGGTTTCAAATGTTCACACTGATGATGACTCACCACATACCAGAAGAGTATGAATAAGTTTATTGTTCACATGATGAGGTTTTGTGGGGTCAGTGGATCTTAGAGTAGGAACCAAAATGACTGAGAGCACAGGGAAAAGGGACTAACTTGTGGTGTTCATGTTGGTTGCTGGGTGCTATTGGCGGGAGCCTGCCCACACTGATGGAAACTTGTTTGATTGGAACTTCCCACCTGCACCCAAGGATGGAGAACCTGGACTTCCTCATCAGTTTCCCAAGTGTAAGGTCAGGGGGGAGAGAATGGAGAGTCCTTAAACCTTTCAACATTCAAATATCAAAACAGGAATCATGATCTTGATTATAAGTATTTGTTTCAGTAAAAATGGAAGAGAATAAGCAATACAAAATTTCCCACAAATTGTTCATCACTTCACTCATAAGATACTGATTGTAAGAGATTCTGAAGAAGATGCAATGGAGAAATAAGGCATAAGTTTTTCTGCAAATGTATTTGTGAATCCATACATGTATGACCTGTTATTCAAATTATAAAATGAAACCTCTCCCAACTCATAGTCTAGAAAAATGCCAATCTTACATTGTCCTCTAGGGAAAAGGCCGAATGTACCAGTCCACTGCTGATATCACCAGCATCCATTGCTTGGGGATGGTAATATGTGACTATTTCTGAGGAAAGATTCCTTACAGACACCTAAGAAACATTCACCTGTGCCTCCTATGTTTACATCCCAAAAATGCCTGCCAGCATCAAATCCCTCAGAACTCAGGACAGCTGAGTAAGCAGTAAGTGCCTGGGGATTAGGAAGACCAACTGATGTCCTATATATCACATTTTTTTTCTATCTCTTGAGATAATGAGACTTGGATGGGCAGTTTCAGGATCCAGTGTCAAATCTACCTGAAATGTGCGAATCATTTTATGCAGGCCCAAATAATGTGGGGGGAGAGAGCAGTTCTCCTCCTTTAATTCACATGAAAACACTGCTGGGGTCTCTAGGTTTCCATACCTGTTGTGGATCCTTTCAATACCTATGAGTAAATCCAGGTCTGTCTGCAAACACTTCTCTTCTATTTCACCTAACAGAGTGTTTAGCCTGAACATATGGTATGAAAATTGTCTTCCATTTTCAGGTAGTTTTTCTTCAATATCCTTCTCTTCTCTAAGTAGACTGATATTAACATTATACCTCTCTATTTCAAAGGAATACTTAAGTTCTTTACATTCATAATATAATTCCTCCCTGAACTTATCCATCTTTCTCTTCACTTTGAAAGTTTTTGCAATTTGGTTTTCATATTCCATTTTAGTATCTTCAAGGTGATTAGTCGGGAACTCAATGTACCTTTTGAGCATCCCCCTGTGACTAGCTGCAGCTTCTTCAATGGGTATCAGGGGGTGATCCCCGTGATCAGACGAGACCCTGCATTGGGCACACATCAGCTCCAGGTCCTTCTCACAGAACAGAGCCAGAACCTCACAGTGCTTTTTACACAGGGGTTCCTCTTGCCTTTTCCTCTTTCCCCTTATGGTGGGAATCTGCTGAACAATCTCAATCATGTGACATAATTGGGTGTTCTGCTTCAAGCTCCTGTCAGGGCAGTGGTGGAGGCAGACAGGACAGGGAAATGTGCCCTGTAGACTTTCCCAGCGCTGGTGGATGCAGGAGGGACAGAAGTTGTGCCCACACTCAGTGGTCACTGGGTCTCTCAGGTGATCCAGGCAGATGGGACAGCTGGCCTCTGCTTGGAGCTCGGCCAGGGAAGCTGCAAAGGCCATTGGCAGTGAAGGTGTCTATCAGAAGAGACTCTCTTCAGTCAGTGTGATCCTCCAGGAGTGAGGAAAAGTGAGAAGCTGAGGTCTGCTGAGGCCTCCCTCTCTGTGGAAGGCACTAGGAGTTTCCCAGAAGAGTTCCAGCCACCAGCTGATGTCCAGTCTTCTTGCCGCCCTCTCCTGTATTTAACACCACATTGCACAAGGGACGTAGACTGCTCCTGGTCAAAAACCAAGCTCAATCCAAGTCATATGTGGTTTCTGAGGATAAATGATATTGCCATTTAAAGGACAGTTCAAGCAGCAGTAACATCAGGTAAACAAAATCACTTATCATGACAACATCTAAGGAGATGTTTGCAAGGAAAACTATTATCTATTTTGTGACTCTAAAGGAATTAATTGATTTAGGGAAAATTATCATTATCAACTATCACAGAAAGAGTGACAAACAGATATCAGAGAACCGTTGAAGGGATGACATAACATTATTTGTGAAAAAGTTTTTCCAGACAAATGAACCTAAATCTCATGAAACATGTTCCAAACCACTTATTTACAGAAAATATGAGGAGTGGAGAAACATGTGAAGAATTACCTTCACATGTTTCAATTCTAACATGTCAACTTGATTGGTCCACTGGATAGCCAGGTAAACACTAGTTCTGGTGTGACTGTGAGGAGATTTCTGAGAGAAATTAGTATTTGAATCTGTGGATGAGCAAAGAAGGTGGCCCAACCCAATGTCAATGGGGATCATCCAATCCACTGAGGGCCTGAAGAGAACAAAAACTGGGCAAGGCTGAATTCACTCTCTGCTGGACTCAATAAGCTAGCACACCCACCTCCTGTCTTGGGTGCTGCTGGTTCTCAGCCCCTCAGAACCCCACTGGAATCTGTACCATCTGCTCTCAGACTCTCAGGCCTTCCATCTATACCACTGTCTTTCCTGGGTCTCCTGCTGGCAGACTGTAGACCATGGGACATCTCAGGCCCCAAAACCTTGTGGGCCACTGCTTTTTTTTTTTTTAATTGAGCCACTGCTTTTTAATAAAAGTCTTTTTAGATTCATATTACTGGCTCTGTTTCTCTGGTAAACCTTTAATAATACACTAAATAACCAGTAAATCCCAGATGGTAGTAGACTCTACTGAAAATTCTATCATATTCCTTCAACACAAGGAATGATTTTTTATGATTTTTTCTCATCATTGTTATTTCTATCCCTCTCCCTTCCTCTCTGAAATCAATAAAAATATATTTTTAAAAAACACAGGGAAGGAGGTTGTAGAAATTAAAACAGACTTCAAAGCCACACTACTCAGTTATTTATGTATAAATCTAATCCCGTTTCATTTTGGAATATTTGATCATAATTCAATTGGAAGTTGGATATTTGAGGATTGAAAAAAACCCTGACTGATAATTATGTGCCATTGAGATATTGAATGGCATTAGAAGTATGTAAATTGCCATGCTCCATAGCTCCATTGGTCCCAATATGACAAGGTTGGATCCCAGGACAGGGCGCTTAGAAAGAGCAAACAATGAAAGCATGGCTAAATGGAACAACAGATCAATGTAACTTCCTCTTAATCATTCTCTCTCTCTTTCCCCCTCTCTCTCTCCCTCACTCACTCTCTCTCTCTCCCCGTGTGTGTCTCCCTCTCTCTCTCACTCTGTCTTTATTCCTTCATATCCCTATCAAAAAAATTTTTAAGCAAAGTAATTTAAAAAATATTTTAACATAGAGCTATGTAAATTAAGAGTCACTTTTAGAAATATATAATAAAAATTTAGAAAGTAAAATCATAGGTATGACATGCACAGAAATGGGGAAAGGTTGGTACAACTATAGGTAGAAGTGCAAAAAGATTAGTTATAGCATATAGTTTCTTCACGCATGAGTTCTTAGTATTTTCTCTCCAATTCTGGATACCTAGAATATTCTGTAACTTAATTTTTTAAATTGGCCTTTTGAATACTATTTCAGTGTTTCTCTGCTCTCTAACAGCCAAAAATTTTTCTCCTACTCCCTTTCTTAAGCTTCATCCATGTTACTTCATCTGAGTTCTCAGATCCATCCATCTCCTTCCTTCCTCACAGTTGTTTCAAACTGGCCCCCTTTTCCCTCCACTTCAAATCCATCATCTTCTTCCCTGTTCTCACTTCCAATTCCCACCCAACAAATCTCTTCTATGGAGATAAATGGAGACTAAGGAAACACCAAGGCTGGCATTAGAGTTCCATCTGCTTGTAGGTTATGTGGGATGGATTTCAGGTCTGAACTGAATGCCTGTGTCCTGGGGATGGGTTTTTATTCCCTATTCTTTCAGCGACACATGAAACAGGAAAATAACAGCTTCCCTGTCAGGTTGGTGTCCGCATACACTTCAGTTTAGGTAAACCTCTTGGAACCTCTGGTTTTAAAAAATAAGAATTGATCACTAGATACAACTGACATTCTGGAAAGCTGTTCCAAATAAGGCTTCTGACCAGCACCTATGGATGTGTTATCACACACCCATATCAGTCACCTCTTAGATCAGATGGGGGTCACAGTAACTGTGTTTTTACCAAGTACTTACATGATTTAGGTCCAGCTCACCTAAAAATTAGAAAAATAATAAAAGCATGTGTCTTATATTTACCTGAATCCAAGTTAGGATTGGCTTGCCAATTGAGGTCCACGTCCTGCTAGAGCAGCAGCATAGGAATCCAAGGCTTTCACAGACTCACACTTCCCTCAAGCACATACTCTGGATCCCCAGCTCACCTGGTGCCAGCTTTCTGTGGGCCAGTCTGTGGACTGAGTCTCCAGGAAGGGTCTGGGATGTGTCTTGTACCAGTTGTGAAGTTAGTGCTGTGACCCTGGCATCTATATACACTGCTAGGAGGGTGGAACTATGAGGACTTCCCTCATCAGACTGGTGGCTCTGCCCTGGAGGAGGGAAACGTGCCAGGTGGGGCTTAGCAGCTGTTCAGAGTTCCTGGTGGGTGGGAGGGGGTGGATCTCCTTGAGATCAGCTCAGCAGAGGCCTGCAGCTCTTCATTTGCATGGTCTTAGGTGGACTTTTGGGATTCCCGGCCCACCCTCTCAACACCCTTTAATCCCATCTTTGCTCATTAAGAAGTAGACTCCTGAAGGCTAAGGGAGCCCCATTTCTTTTCTCACCTTGGAATGTGAGAAGCCCACCAGTTTCACCCCCTGTCATCCCCAGCACTCTGCAGTCCTGCCCTCTCTCCCCACACTCAGGGCATGGCACCCACTGCCACAGCACCTTTGCACAGGCAGGTTAGTCCATGGCAGCCCCTTGCCCCTTATACATGGTTTACCCCTTGCACTGGCATTCTTTCTTCAAGTCCCAGCCTAATTGTTACTTTCATTGAGAAGCATTCTTTGAGCTGTAAAATTCTTTATTAATTAATTTGTGTCATATTGCTTATTAGGGAATTTGGTTTTTATATTGACTGCCAAAAATTTACCGAGTTTCTTTTTTAAAATTTATTTTTAATTATGGTTGACACCATCCTCATTCTTTAAAAATTAAACATTTGCTGAGTTGGTGTGCCTCAGTCGCTGAGCATGGACCTATGAACCTGGAGGTCGAAGTACATTTCCAGGTAACAGCACATGCTTGGGTTTCCAATTTGATCTCTATGGGGGGCATGCAGGAGGCAGCCTTTCCATGATTCTCTCTCATCCTTGATGTTTTTATCTATCTCTCCCTTTCTCTTCCTCTCTATGCTACCAATCTATAAAAGAGTGATTCCTATGAAGCAAAAAACTAGTGCAGAAACAGTTGATTCATTTCAATTCTATTGCCAAGAAGAAAGTCTTTAAGCAAAGAGACATAAATAATATAGAAATAGTATTCAAGGGACTTTGCTGTAAGATGACTAATGAAATTACTAAAACCTGTTTCAATCAAGTTGTAAGCTCAGGTATAAGACTGCTTTTTGTTACAGTGTCAAGAGTAGACCGGGATATAAATTTTTGAAATTTCCTATCCTAAAGGAACAATTCCATTGGGATTCTGTCCCTCCCCACTAAGTATTTCTGTTTTCTAAGCCTTACTACACACAGAAATAGGATTTACCAGCCCAACAGTGAGGCTTTTACAAATAAGATAAATTAGCCCTGGAGAAGACATACATTTTCCGGAAAATGTCAGTAGAAAAATGAATGTGAAATATCCATTGGTGACAACACAGAGGAAAATGAGGAACGTGTTACATGACACTGAAGAAAAGGTGATTGTTGTATAGTGATAGAAAACATAGCTTAGTTGTGTGGTACCATGGTGTGGAAGGCAGACTTGTTAAGTGATGAACTGCTGAGGAGAGTAATCCTCTAGGGGTGGAGACTCCACCCTCTGGGTCCATATTATTCCTACTTTAAGAATTACAGTTCAGACCTGACTGGTTTGGCTCAGTGGATAGAGCATCGGCCTGCCGACTGAAGGGTCCCAGGTTCAATTCCAATCAAGGGCATGTACCTTGGTTTCGGGCACATCCCCGGTGGGAGGTGTGCAGGAGGCAGCTGATCGATGTTTCTCTCTCATTGATGTTTCTAACTCTCTATCCCTCTCTCTTTCTCTCTGTAAAAAAAAAATCAATGAAATTAAAAAAAAAAAGAATTACAGTTCATAAACCATGTTTAACTGAAATTTAAACCAGTGATGTACTTGTGTTAAGTAACCATAGCAACTGAATTTTCTGCTGGTTGAAATATTGTTACATGTGAATTGCCTTTCTGAGTTTGTGCTATAAACATACCTAATGCCACCACTGGCTTTCACAATGTCATACCTGTCATTTGAGTAACTCCTAGGGCCCTGGTCACGGTGGTTCAGTTGGTTGAGTGTTGCCCCATGGCCTGAAAGGTGGCCAGTTTGATTCCTTGTCAGGGCACCTGCCCAGGTTGCAGTTTCAATTCCAGGTCAGGGCATGTATGGGAGGCAACCGATTGATGTTTCTCTTTCTCTCTCCCCATCTCCCTTTCTCTCTAAAAACAATAAAAATGTATTTTTTAACAAAATGATCATAAGAATTATTTTTTTAAAAAGGCAGTTCCTGCCCAAGCTGGTTTGGCTCTGTGGATAGAGTGTCGGCCTGCTGGCTTAAGGGTTCTGGGTTTGATTCCAGTCAAGGGCACATGCCCTGGTTGTGGACTCTATCCCCAGTAGAGGCAGTCAATCAATGATTCTCTCTCATCATTGATATTTCTATCTTTCTCTCCCTCTCCCTTCCTCTCTGAAATCAATAAAAATATATTTTAAAAAATTAAAAATTTTTTTTTTCTTTTTGTAAATCCTCATCTGAGAATATTTTTCCATTGATTTTTAGAGAGTGGGAGGGAGGGGAGAGACAGATAGAAATATCGATGTGAGAGAGATACATCAATTGGTTGCCTCCCACACAAGCCCTGAACAGGGCCAGGGGATCTGCATCTGAAATCCACGCCCTGGACTGGAATCAAACCCGGGACCTTTCAGTCCTCAGGCCAATGATCTATCCACTGAGCCAATCTGGCTAGGGCTAAAATAAAAATTTTAAAAAAAGGTATCTTCTAGCTACTTAACCACAGAAGTCTCTCCCATATATGTTTTTTATCTCATTATGTTTACACATTGGTCTCAAGGATTCATTTTCTAATAAATCACAAAATTTCAAATTAGTTGTGTTTTATATTTCTACCAAATACAGAATGTTTCAAGGCTTTTTTAGTTAAAAGAAATATCTTCTTCATTGGAGGAAGTTATTAAACAACTGCTAGCCCTAACTGGTTTGGCTCAGTGGATAGAGCGTAGGCCTGCGGACTGAAGGGTCCCAGGTTCGATTCTGGTCAAGTGCATGTACCTTGGTTGCAGGCACATCCCCAGTAGGGGGTGTACAGGAGGCAGCTGATCGATGTCTCTTTCTCATCGATGTTTCTCTCTATCCCTCTCCCTTCCTCTCTGTAAAAAATCAATAAAATATATTTAAAAAAAAAAAACTGCTATAGGATTAAGTGAAACTATTGTAAATGTATGTTAATCTATTTATAAGTTATAATGAAAGACATTTCATTCTAGGACTAATCTTTAATGTACATTTCACTAATGTCTAATTGGATTCAGGAATTGTGGCAAATAGTAGCTTTTCACCTCACAATACATGCATTCTTCTTCACCGTTTGCAGATAAGTAGGACCTTGAAATTATTTTTAAAAAATGGAAAAAGAGAAAAGTGTGTGTCTCTTCCTGGTGTTGGCCTTCAAGGCTCAGTGTGGCCCTTCAGTGCTCCCTCTTTCTCTAGCTGTACTGACCCAGTGCTGTGACAACACATGACTGAGGGAATTTGATTCCTGGGTGGGAAATGGAGCAGCGCCCTGCCAACCCATATTGAACTTTACAAGAATAAGTACTAGGTTGTTTTGCTAAGCAACTGAGATTACCACAGCATAACATGGCTACTCTGGACAGTGAAATGGTCCCTTGTACCTCAATAAAAACTTTGCTGGGCATCTTTTCAAGTTATGGAGAGACAAACAGTACAGAGATATGCAAAGTAAAGCTTTATTTTCAAGCATTTGTAAACAATACACATACAGGCATCCAAACAGAAGCATGTTCTAAAAGGCTGGCAATTTCACATAATGTCAAAAATGAGTATATGACATTTGCAGGTGATGGGGGGGGGGACCTATAACCTCATAGATCGAGCACCTGAATCAATCTGAAAAATAACCGTATTATTTTAATTCTTAGAACACATATACTTATGTGAATAGGGGATTAAGTTTCTTACATGTGAATAGGAGGTTAAGTTTTTCTTAGTTTCCTTTTCAAGGACTGTGTGAAGGGATTGGGGAGGTGACTCAGTTGTGAACCCAGCAAGCAGAACCCACCAGCATGGTCAAGCCAACCCACCAGGAGTCAAAACATCATCTCATCAACATCATCTCATAGCCTGATGACTAATTACAATAGCTGATGTCTGCGGACCCCCAGGCTAGCATGTAGCTACATTCCTCACCTCAGCCCCTCCCCCTTTATAATCCTGTCCCCTGAATCTTGCTGGAAGGCAGGATTTGATGCTTGTAAGCAACTTGTCTTGGCTGTCTAGCCTTCTCAATAAACACCTAATATGATGATTCAACCCTGCCTCCATTATTGGACACAGCGACAGGCAGCCCGAGCCCAACCAGGGGTTTCCATGTAACACAGGTCATACAGGATGGTCAAAGGTAGGTTTATAGTCCTGGCCAGGTGGCTAAGTTTGTTGAAATGTTGTCTCATATACCAAAATGATGCAGGTTCAATTCCCAGTCATGGCACATAGGTTTCATGTTCAATCCCTGGTCATAGCGCCTATGGGAAGCAACCGATAGATGTTTCTCTCTCACATCAATGTCTGTCTGTCTCTCTCTCTCTCTCTCCATTCCTCTCTATATTTATCAATAAATATATCATCAGGTGAGGATATTTAAACAAAAGTATGTTTACAGTTAGTACACAAAAGTTTATTCTGATATTTTTTATTAATTACTGTATTATTTGTAACACTACTGTCAACCTGCTTTTGCTCATCCCTGTACATAAAAAGTTTATAAAACAGGAGACAAAAGCAAGACAACAAGAATTCTCAAAAATAATAAAAATAAAAAGTAAGTAGAATATGTTTCTTATCGAAACTTCTGACTTAGGTCAATTAAATCTAAACACAGCCTCCATAGAACTCAGAAAATGCAGAACAAGCTGAAAGGACACCTTTGCCTAGGGAACCAGAGTGTGTTACAACACAAAGCCAGAGGAGGATGCCTGGTGGGGGTGCTTCATATCTGTAAAATCCTGTTCACAATGCCAATGGTGGTGACCAGATTGCATGGTCAGGGTGGAAGCCATTCAAAATTGGTTTCAACTATTCACACTGATGATGACTCACCACATACCAGAAGAGTATAAAAAAGTTTATTACTCACATGACAAGGTTTTTGGGGGAGAGTAAAGTGGGTCTCAGAGGAGGTCCCAAAATGAGAGCACAGGGAAAAGGGACTAGTTTGTTGTTTATGGTGGTTACTGGGTGCTGTTGGTGAGAGCATACTGGCACTACAGGGGCTTGCTTCAATGCAACTTCCCACCTGCACCAAAGGCTTTCTCATTAGTTTTCCCAGGCATGAGGTAAAGGAAGAAGAGAAGGGTGAATACTAAATACTTTAAAGAAACATCAAAACTGAAATCAGAATCTTTATACAAGCATTCCTTTCAATAACAAGGGAAGAAAATAACCACATACAAAATTTCCTCCAAGTTTTTCATCATTCATCTCTGATAATGAATGTAAGAGATTTTGACGAAGGTGCACTAGAGAAATAAGGCATAAGTTTTTCCCTAAACTTACCAGTGAATCCATACAAGTATGACCCATTATTCAAATTATAAAATGAAACATCTCCCAACTCATAGTCCAGAAAAATACCAACCCGCATGATATGTCCTCTAGGGCATGTTCCACATATACTAGCGCAAAGATCAATGTGCCTGCAGCTATTGCTTGGGGATGGAGATATCAGACTATTTATGAGGCAAGATTCTTTACACACACCTAAGGACCATTCACCTGTGCCTCTTACTTCTACCTGCCAAAAATGCCTGCCAGCATCAAATCCCTCAGAACTCAGGACAGCTGGGTAAGAAGTAAGTGCCTGGGAATTAGGAAGACCATCTGGCGTCTTATATGTAACACTTTTTCTATCTTTTGAGATAATGAGACTTGGATGGGCAGTTTCAGGATCCAGTGTCAAATCTACCTGAAACGTGCTGATCATTTTATACAGGCCCAAATAATGTGGGGGGAGATTGCAACTCTCCTTCTTTAATGTATATGAAAAGACTGCTGGGGTCTCTAGCTTTTCATACCTATTGTGGATATCTTTAATACCTGTGAGTAAATCCACATCTGCCTGCAAATACTTCTCTGCTATTTCACTTAAAAGATTGTTTAGCATGAACATATGGTTTGAAATTTGTCTTCTGTTTTCAGTTAGTTTTTCTTCAACATCCTTTTCTTCTATAAGTAGACCAGCATTACATACATCGTGCTCTATTTGTAAGGAACACTTCAGTTCTTTACATTCATACTGCAATTCTTTCCTCCAACTTTCCATCTTTTTCTGCACTTCAAATTCTTTTGCAATTTGTTTTTCATATTCCGTTTCAGCATCTTCAACCTCCACCATCAGCGCCCCAATATATCTTTTGAGCTTCCTCCTGTAACTAGTAGCAGCTTCCTCAATGGGTATCAGGGACTGATCCTGGTGCTCTAAGGGGTCTTTGCAATGAGGACACGACATCTCCTGGGCCCTGCAATGAGGACACAACATCTCCTGGGCCCTGTCACAAAAAAGTGTTACAACTTCATTGTGCTTCCCACACAGGGGTTTTTCTTCCTGTAATTTCCTCTGGCTCCCTGAGGCGGAGATCTGCGTAACAATTTCAATCATGTGACATATTTGGGTGTTCCTCTTTAAGTTCCTGTCAGGGCAGTGGTGGAGGCAGACAGGACACGGAAAGGTGCCCGGTAGATCTTCCCAGCGCTGGTGGATGCAGGAGTGACAGAAGGTGTGCCCACATTCAATGGTCACTGGGTCTCTCAGGTAATCCAGGCAGATGGGGCAACTGGCCTCTGCCTGGAGCTCAGCCAGGGAAGCTGCAGACTCCATTGTGCAGTGAAGGTATCTGACCCAAGACACTCTCTTCAGCAGTGTGATCCTCCAGGAGTGAGGAAAGTGAGAAGCTGAAGTCTGCTCTGTGTGCAATGCAGTAGGAGAGTCCAAGAAGAGTCCTACTTTTCAGTCGATGCCTAGACTTCCTGTCACTCTTGCCTGTATTTAATGCCTTCTCCCCCAATTGAACATGGGCTGTGGAGTCCTTGTGGTCAAAAACTCAGCACAATCTAAATCATATGTGGTTTCTGTGGACAGAACAATATTGCCATTTAAACAGTTCAATCAGCAATTAATCCTTACATTCCTATATAAAAAAGTATCTCTGGTAAACCAAATTATTTACCAGGACAATATTTAAGGAGGAGTTAGCAATGAAGACTATCATCTATTTTGCAACTCTAAATGAATTAACTGTTCTAGGGAAATTTATCATTGGCCTCAACTATCAGAAAAAGATGCCCTCGATGGTTTGGCTCAGTGGTTGAGCATCGACCTATGAACCAGGTCAGGGTTCTATTCCTGGTCAGGCTTTTTTCCAGGTTGTGGGCTGGATCCCCTGTGTGAGGCATGCAGAGGCAGCCGATCAATGATTCTCTCTTATCATTGATGTTTCTATCTCCTTCCTCTCTGAAATCAATAAAAATATATTTTAAGAAAAGAGTGACAAAACACATATCATAGAATTGTTGAGGGGACTACATAACACTATTTGTGAAGAAGTTTTGACAGAAAAATGAACCTAAATCTCTACAGAGTTCCAAAACACCTATTTATAGGAAATATAAGGGATGGAGAAACCAGTGAAGGATAATCATGTTAAACTTGATTGGGCCACAGGAGGTGCAGATAGCAGGTGAAAAACTTGTTCTGGGTGTTACTGTGAGGAGATTTCTGGGAGAGATAGTATTTGAATCCATGGATGAGTTAAGCAGATAGCCCTCACCAATGTCAGTGGGCATCATCCAATCCACTGAGGGCCTACAGAGACCAAAAACTGAGGAAAGTCTGAATTCACTCTCTGCTGGACTGAATAAGCTAGCACATCTACCTCCTATTCTGGGTGCTCCTAGTTTTCAGTCCTTCAGACCCATACTGGAATTGGTACAATCTGTTCTCAGACCCTCAGGCCTTCCAACTACACACCGTCTTTCCTGGTCTCCTGTTTGAAGAATACAGATCATGGGACATCTCAGGCTCCACAACCTTGTGAGGCAATACTTTTTAATAAATGTCTTTCTAGATTCATATTATTGTCTCTGTTTCTCTGGTAAACCTTTATTAATATACTGAGTAATTAGTGAAATCCAGACTGATAAACTACTGAAAAGTTGACCATGTTTTTCGACACAAATGTAAAAAGAAAATAAAAAAACCTATGAAGGAAAAATACAGAAATTAAAGTACATGTAAAGATCATAATAACCAAGTACAATGTATAAACTTAATTTCCTTTCACCTTGAAATACTTAGCTAAAATTTAACTTGGAGGTTGGATATCTGTAGGTAAAAAAAAATTTAATGATGATTATGTTAGGTTGAGATAATGAATGGCATTAGAAGTTTGTAAGTAAAGTCTCTTTTAGAAATATATAATAAAAAATTTCTATATCTTTGGATTTGTTTAATAAAAAATGGCAAGAATTGCCCTAACCGGTTTAGCTCAGTGGCTAGAGCATCAGCCTGCGGATTGAAAGGTCCCAGGTTCGATTCCGGTCAAGGGCATGTACCTTGGTTGTGGGCACATGCCCAGTGGGAGGTGTGCAGGAAGCAGCTGATCTTTCTCTCTCATAGATGTTTCTGACTCTCTATCTCTCTCCCTTCCTCTCTGTAAAAAATCAATAAAATATATTTTTAAAAAAATGGCAAGAATTTAGGAGAACTATAGGTAAGGGGTGGCAAAAAGTTCATAATTATAAAACCTGGGTTCTTCATACCTGGGTTCACAATATTCACTCTCCTTTTATGTGTACCTAAAATATCCCTTCATTTTTAAAAAAATATTCTATTTCTTGATTCTCTGTTCTGTTCTAGGTAGTTCTCCTACTCCTTTCTTTAAACTTCACCTCTTTCCATTCATCTCAAAGCTCTCAGATCTATTCCATCTCTTTTCTTCCTCACAGTTGTTTCAAACTTGTTCCCTTTCTCCTCCACTCCAAATCCATCATGTTCTGTGTTCCCACTTCAAATCCACACCCAAATCTCCCAAAATAATATAAATTGAGACTGAGAAAAGACAAGGAAGGCATTAAAATTCCATCTGCTTCTATGTTATGTGGGTCGGATTCTAAATCTGATCTCAGACTACCTGTGTCATTGGGATGGGTTCTTTAATCCCCTATTCTATCAGAAACTCATGGAACAAGGAAAGTAACACTCAGGTTTCCTTTCAGTTTTGTGTCAGCATAAACATAAATAAACCTCTTGAAACCTATGGTTTTAAACAATAAGAGACACAGAACTTAAGAATTTCTGCATAGTATTTCCATTTTTCTTTTATGGTATAACTAGAAATATACTTAGATCTTTGTCCTTAATTTCTGGCACAGAGCTCCTAAAACCCTTGAAATTTCCTGAGTGATTGATAGGGGTATATTTTAGTAGTTATTAGGAGCCCCCTTTGAGCACATCTGAACTTACCTTAATTATGTGACAGCATGGGGCAAGATGGACACCCAGTAGCTTGGTCACCAAAAAGACCAATTGATGAGATTAGACCTTTGGGCCCCACCCACCGAATTCTGGGAGGTCAATCGGGGGCTAGAGATTAACTTCTGTGAAAACAGTACAAACTGTTGGAGATTTGAAGAGTGTCTGTGTTGAGGAGCATGTGCAAATGCCAGGAGGGTGGCACACTCCAGGTCCACAGGGATAGAAGCTCCTGTCCTCCATATATTTCCAGATCTCTCCCTTTGTACCTCTTCATCTGGCTTGTCATCTGTATCCTTTATAATAAAGGTGGTAATCCCAAGTAAATGCTTGAGTTCTGTGAGCCCCACTCGCAAATTAATGGACCTCAAAGAGGGCGTTGTGGTGACCTCTGATTTAAGCTATTGGATCAGAAGTACAAGTAACAACCTGGACTTTGGACTGGCTTCTGCAGTGGGGATCTGATGCTGTGGGGTCTGACTCTATCTCTAGCTAGCTAGTTTCAAATTCACCGTCAGTGTCTGCTGCTTATTGGAGGATTGCTTGGTGGTGTATCATCCTTATTTGGATGATTTAATTTGTAGGTTTGCTGATTTTTCTCAACACTGACAAAATGCATTTAACGTACAAATTCACTCTGAAGTCCTTGGAAAACCGAATACCTAATGATTTCATCAAAACAAATTCCAGTTGCAGAGTAAAAAGGGAACATATGAAGCTATAAAAATACCAGTAAATATTTCATCTTCAATTAAGTAATTACACACACATGTGTAAAACCTTAGAGCCCAGCCAGTGTGGCTCAGTGCTCGAGCTTCGGCCTATGAACCAGGAGGTCAGGGCACATGCCATTTCGGCTCAATCCCCAGTGTGAGGCCTGCGGGAGGAAACCGATCAATAATTCTCTCTCTCTCCCTTCCTCTCTGAAATGAATAAAAATATATTTTTAAAAACACCACCTTAAATAGGGAGTACAAGGAGAAAGAAAATGGAACAGCCATGAGCCAAGGGCCTGGCACCCAGCAGGTTCACCAGGAGCCCTGGGACTTTGCCGCAGCTCCCTCGGCTGTGGCCGGGAGGGGAGGGCGGGCGGGGGCGGCAGAAGTCTGGCTCCCTCCGCAGCCACCGCTGGAACTGCCCCTCCCCCTCCGGCCTCCTCTGAACCTACTGAAGTACCCCCTCAGCGGCCAGAGAACCTGTTCCAAACACCCAGTGAGACCGCCGGCGGCCCTCACAGCGCTCTGAAGGCCATTTCCGCCATGGCCGCCTTCACCCGCCACCAGGGGGCGCCAGCGCGGGTCGCGGGGCCGCACCCCCACCTCGCCCTTCCCCGCGACCTCGCCCGCATCTGGTCTTCCTGAGTCCCGCCCACCCGCGGCCTGGGACCCGCTCACCTACCCACTCCGCTCGGTCTCTGCTCAGCGCTGAGCCTCGAGGCCTAGGGGCCGCTGTGCGCTCCTTCCGCCCACAAAGCCAGGCTCTTCCACATCCGGGTCAAAGGGCACGACCTGGCCCCCGTTTCCTTTCACTCTGGTGAAGAGAATATGAACGAGTCAGAGGTGGGCCCTAAGGGGTCAATGGGAGGAAAAAGGGCAAATATGTAATACTTTCCTTAATAAAGGTTTAAAAAAAGAAAGAAAGAAATTGCCTGAAAGTCTCAGCATCTTTCTTTGGAGGTTGTCTTAATAGCTTCTGCCCTTGAAGGAGGTGTTTCCACAACCTGTCCTTGTCTCCGTTTTCTGGTTCACAAAATCATCCTGCAGTTCTCAACCTCCACAGGTTCCCGCGCAGCAGACAAGCTCCCAGCAGCATCATTTCTCCTTTCCCTGCTCCCTGGGGAGATGGCGGCCCTGTGGGGGTGCGGACGCAAGGTGGGGAGGGGCTGTAACAGGCCCGAGGTTCGCGTGCCCGGTGCTTGGAAAGAAAGGCCAGGGCAAACATGCATGTGACTTAATTTATATGTTTGTATAGAGAACATTCTCCTTGTATATCTTCAAATGAGAGCAATCTGCATGTCCTACAATGGCCTATGTTTCACATACTTGCATCCTGTATCAGCACATTGTCTTATTTTTCATTTTTTCAATATATTTTTATTTTATTTTAGTGAGAATGGAAGGGAGAGGCAGACAGAGTGAAACATTGATGTGAGTGAGAAACATTTGTCTGCTGCCTCCTGCACCTCTCACCCCCCCACCCCCTACTGGGAATCTAGCACCAAATCCAGGTATGTGACCTCCTGGCTCATAAATTGACCCTCAGCCACTGAGCCAAACTGGTCGGGCTGATTGTAACCAAATATGTCACTTTGTAACCATATATGTCACTTTGGTTGTCACTATACAGTATACTGTATGTCCCTCTGTTCAAATGTTTTCCAGCAGATGGTGCTAGACACTATTCAGTGCACAGGTTTGGAGAAGAGGAATTTGTGATCCTGAAGAAAAGACGAATTATCTCTCCTGAATAAATGGTCATCCACACGAAAACAGGGCAATATCTGCATTGCTCTTTTATGTCTCTTCTCCCTAGATGGACACTGACTATCGTCTCTGTGCCCAGGATTCTAATGATTAAGTTTTAAGTGAGCATGTAGGGTTTGTTGAATGGAGGGCTCAATGAATGAACTGATAAGGAGATGATTTGCTCTTATAAGAAGATGCAGCCCTAGCTGGTTTGGCTTAATGGATAGAATGTTGGCCTGCGGACCCAAGGGTCCCGGGTTCGATCCAGATCAAGGGCATGTGCCTCGGTTGTAGGCTCCTCCCCGGCCTGGGCCCTGGTTGGGGCCCATGCAGGAGGCAACCAATCGATGTGTTTCTCCCACATTGATGTTCCTCTGTCTTTCCGTCTCTCTTCTGCTCTCTCTTAAAAAATCAATGGAAAAATATCCTCTGGTGATATATATATATATGAAGTTGCAGGCAAAACACAGGAATGAAGTTCAAGTTTTAGCAGCTTTTCTTTTTTCTTTTTTTTTTTTAAATATGGAATGCTTCATGAATTTGCATGTCATCCTTGAGCAGGGGCCATGCTAATCGTCTCTGTATCATTCCAATTTTAGTATATGTGCTGCCAAAGCGAGCACAGCTTTTCTACTTAGGTGTTAGCTGAAAAGAGTATGGTATTTTGTGTTTTATATTACCCAGGATCCTTCAATACATTAGAATATTCTGGAAGTTACAACCTTGTTTCCATAAATCCAATTTTCAAATTAACTCTAAAGAATTCAGCTTTTACACACTTCCCTCCTGTGCCTTGCCATGGCATCCCCTTTCCCCTGACCTCTATAAAAGCGCCAGGAAAAGACTCCCTACTGGAATTTAAGGGGAACCAGGCCAGGTTCTGACCTTCCGGATGAACCTCCAGTGGTTCCACAGGGAGGGAGGTGCTGTCGGTCCCAGGTGGGTGGTCCTGGCAGCAGCACCCAGGCCAGGATTGTGCCTACAGCCTCGGTGAGCAGGACTCTGGAAAGAGCCAGAACCTTAGAACCTTGTGCAGGTTGACCACAGCCATGGCCCAGGGCTGGGAGTGGGGTGACCTGGATGCAATGAGTGGGGGTGGGGAGAGGGGTGGGTATCAGAGTTACCCAGAAAAAGGAAAGGCAATTACCTGGGTCCCCAGCCTCCTGACAGGCACTTCCAGAGGAACCCCCAAATATGCCACATGACTGACACTGTTAAGCAACTTCCGTCCAAGAGGAGCCAGAGGAAAAAGCCAGAAGAGGAACCCCCGTGTAAGAAGCACCATGAGGTTGTGGCCCTATTCTGTGAGAAGGACCTGGACCTGCTGTGTCCCCAGTGCAGGGTCTCCTCCTCCCACCACCAGGCACAGCCCCTGAGGGCCCCTGAGCAAGTGCAGCTAGTCACAGGAGGACGCTCAAAGGCCACACTGAGCCCCTGAGGGAGCAGGTTGAAGATGCTGCAAAGGGGTTAGAAATAAGTTGCAAAACCATTTGAATTGCTTTTGAAGGTGGAGAAGCAAATGGGGGAATTACACTCTGAGTTGGAACAATCTAAGAGTTTGTTAGGAAAAGAGAAGGAACGCTTTTCAAATTACAAGTGAATCCGGCCAGTGTGGCTCAGTGGTTGAGCACCGACCTATGAACCAGGAGGTCATGGTTTGAGTCCCAGTCAGGGCACGTGACTGTGTTTCAGGCTCTGTTCCCAGTGGGGGTCATGCAGGAGGCAGCCAATCAATGATTCTCTCTCATCATTGATGTTTCTATCTCTTTCTCTTTCTCCCTTCCTCAATGAAATCAATAAAAATACATTTTTAAAAAATCACAAGTCAAAGACAACGCTGTTCAAGGAAAACGGAATGAAACCATCAGCAGCTGCACAGCTGTCTCCTTGGCTGGGACTTCACAGTTTCTCTTCCTGTGTGGCAGGCAGGTTCAGAGTTGTGTCTGTAAACTGCCCATATCTGGGGAGGGGGATTGTGCCATCAGGGGAACAGGTTACAGCTTATTGTGAGGATGCAGGGAGCAAGGGATGGACTAGACCCAGATCTCTGAAACTGAAGGGTAAAGTCCCCCATTCCTTTTACTGAAGGCGCTGAGATTGCATATCCTGAAGAGGGGGTGACACTGGGGCTCAGAGTTATACATTCCTGGGTGAGGAAAGCAACAGGCCTCAACCTTTCAGATTTCAGTTTCCTCAGCAAGAAAGATGGGATTACATGTCTTTGGGAGGATCAAAAATGTGCAGATGAGATTATGCCTGTGACTTTATCTGGCCTGACTGAATCACACAGATCCCTCTCCCCACCAACCAGCATCTCTCAACTTCCTCTCACCTCCACCCTGGCCCTCCCCTTCCTCCGCAGAGGAGGAGCCACCCCTCTCTGCTGGGCGTGGTGGGGGTCATAATAGCCCCACCCTCTTATATAAATTCAGGTCAAGATCTCATCACAGAGCATAGGATCTGGTGACAGACTGGCTTCAAGGCCCTTCTGGGAGAAAGGTCTCAGGAACCAGAGTTACACACTGTCCTAAGACTGGCTGCTCGGATGAGTACAGAGGTGGAATCACGTGGCTGCGGCAGGTAAGACCCAGGGCTTCCTGAGCACCCAGCCGAGACAGGCTGAGGCATCACACCTTGAAAGGGAATCCAAATTTGAATTTGGTTTAATTTTTTTTATTTATATTTTTCAATTACAGTTGACATTATATTAGTTTCATGTGTACAGGGTAGTGGTTGGACATTTATATATACCTTATGAAGTGACTCCCCCATAAATATAGTATCCCCAACATCATACATGGTTTTTATACCATTATTTACTATATTCCCTGTGGGTTTTGACTTTATTAATTTTATATATTGACTTGAGAGAGAGAGGAAGGGAAAGAGGTTGTTACACTTATTTATGCATTCATTGGTTGATTCTTGTATATACCCTGACTATCAGGATGCTCTATAAACAACTGAACTAGGAGGCCAGTTAGTGTTGCTCAGTGGTTGAGCATTCGCCTATAAAACGGAGGTCACGGTTCAATTCCTGGTCAGGGAACATGCCCCAGTTGTGGGCTCTGTCCTCAGTGGGGGGCGTGCAGGAGGCAGGGGATTGATGATTCTCCCTCATCATTTATGTTTCTATCTTTCTCTCTCCCTTCCTCTCTGAAATCAATAAAAAAACAATCAAACACAAAGAAACATACAGGAGGCTTATTATGATTTCTTTGGCCCTTTCAGAGCCTTATACTTAGTCACCAAAATGCTTGCTAAAAATATGAATACCCAGATCTAACATGTGAGGGGTTGGAAATGGGAATATCTGTGTGTGAGAAAGTGATGGTGAGTGTCCTCAGAGATCCACCTCCTATCAGTGGGTCCCAGGTGAGCCCGGAGAGGGGATGATGTGGGTACAGGAGTTAGGAGCCTTGGTTTCCTGAGCCCATGCTCCTGCAGGCCTGATTCCATTTCCCAAGGGAATCCTAATTTCTATTCAAGTTTGTTTGTTTGTTTTTGCTGTTTCATATACTTTATTTTTTCTTTTTTTTTCAAATTTTTATTAAGGTATTATATGTGTACATATCTTACCATTGCCCCCCCCACCCCACTCCCATACATGCCCTCACCCCCCCAATGTTTTACATCCGTTGGTTACTCTTATATGCATGCATACAAGTCCTTCAGTTGATCTCTTATTTCCCCCACCTCTCCCTAACCTTACCGCTGTAATTTGACAGTCTGTTTGATGCTTTACTGCCTCTGTAACTATCTTTTTGTTCATCAGTTTATAATGTTTTTCATTATCCCCAAATGAGTGAGCTCATGTGGTATTTTTCTTTCATTGACTGGCTTATTTCACTTAGCATAATGTTCTCTAATTCCATCCAGGTGCCTACAAATGGTAGTAATTCCTTCTTTTTTATGGCAGCATAGTATTCCATTGTGTAGATGTACCATAGTTTTCTGATACAGTCATCTGCTGATGGGCACCTAGGCTGTTTCCAAATCTTAGCTATTGTAAATTGTGCTGCTATGAACATAGGGGTGCATATATCCTTTCTGATTGGTGTTTCTGGTTTCTTAGGATATATTCCTAGGAGTGGGATTACTGGGTCAAATGAGAGTTCCATTTTCAGTTTTTTGAGGAAACTCCATACTGTTCTCCACAGTGGCTGCACCAGTCTGCATTCCCACCAGCAGTGCACGAGGGTTCCTTTTTCTCCGCATCCTCGCCAACAGTTGTCGTTTGTTGATTTGTTGATGATAGCCATTCTGACAGGTGTGAGATGGTATCGCATTGTCGTTTTGATTTGCATCTCTCGGATAATGAGTGACTTTGAGCATGTTTTCATGTGTCTCTTGGCCTTCCTTCTGTCTTCTTTCGAAAAGATTCTATTTAGGTCCGTTGCCCATTTTTTTATTGGATCCTTTACCTTCCTTTTATTAAGTTGTATAAGCTGCCTGTAGATGTTGGAAATTAAACCTTTATCAGTGATACCATTTGCAAATATGTTCTCCCATACAGTGGGGTTTC
Organism: Plecotus auritus; assembly: GCF_963455305.1. Classification (NCBI taxonomy): domain Eukaryota; kingdom Metazoa; phylum Chordata; class Mammalia; order Chiroptera; family Vespertilionidae; genus Plecotus; species Plecotus auritus. Next base: position 63,786,519 of record NC_137773.1, on the reverse strand, counting down.
TTGTTGTTTTGTTGATGGTTTCTTTTGCTGTGCAAAAGCTTTTTATTTTGATGTAGTCCCATTTGTTTATTTTCTCTTTGGCTTCCATTGCCCTAGGGGCAGTATCACTGAAAAAGTTCTTTTGGCATATGTCTGAGATTTTGCTGCCTGTGGATTCCTCTAGTATTTTTATGGTTTCCCGTCTTATATTTAAGTCCTGTATCCATTTTGAGTTTATTTTTGCATATGGTGTAAGTTGGTGATCTAGTTTCATTTTTTTGCATGTATCTGTCCAATTTTCCCCACACCATTTATTGAAGAGACTGTCTTGACTCCATTGTATGCTCATGCCTCCTTTGTCAAATATTAATTGCGCATATTGGTTTGGATCGATATCTGGATTCTCTATTCTATTCCATTGATCTATATGTCTGTTCTTGTGCCAGTACCAGGCTGTTTTGAGGACAGTGGCTTTGTAATACAGCTTGAAATCTGGTATTGAGATCCCTCCTACTTTATTCTTCTTTCTCAGGATTGCTGTGGCTATTTGGGGTCTTTTTTTATTCCAGATGAATTTTTGGAGAGTTCTTTCTAGGTCTGTGAAATATGCTGTTGGTATTTTAATGAGGAGTGCATTGAATCTATAGATTGCTTTGGGTAGTATGGACATTTTGATGATGTTGATTCTACCAATCCATGAACATGATATGTTCTTCCATCTGTTTACATCTTCCTCTATCTCTTTTTTCAGTGTCCTGTAGTTTTCCGCATATAGGTCTTTTACCTCCTTGGTTAGGTTTATTCCTAAGTATCTTAATTTTTTTGGTGCGATGGAAAATGTACTTTATTTTTTCTTAATCTTTATTGTTGAAAGTATTACATTTGTCCCCTTTTTTTGGTTAATTTTTTATAACACGTTTGTTTTTTTCTGTTGATCCTCCATTAAACACCCAGCTTTTATTTTATTTTTTAATATATTTTTTATTGTTGATAGTATTACAGATATCTCCCATTTTCCCTCCCTTTACTCCCCCTGCTTCCAGCCCCCACCCACCTCCCAGGTCTTCACTACCCTATTGCCTGTGTCCATGTATAACACGTTTTATTATGGTTTGGCTGAGCCTTGTCCTAAAGTCATCCAAATGTTTGCTAAAAATACCATGATCCCAACCTGACCTAAGGGTGACCAATAACTGTGGGTGACAAAGTGCCAAGAGGTGCTGGTCTGAAGCTGCCTGTGGAATCCCTTCCAGGATGTCTTAGTGAGGGCTGGTTTGTGTATAGATGGGAGGGACAGATTAAAGCCTTGAGGCCCTGATATACTAGTACTTCAATCCTTTGATCTTCCTTAATCTAACCATCTGCTTGCTTGCAGGCACTTTTTTCACAGATCTCTCAAACCTACATGAGTTTGCAGCAGTCAGTCAAAAGGGAATTCATGATTCTGTCCTTACTGTTCTAACCCTGTGTTAGGGGAAGTGAGCCATCATGGAGTCAGCGGAAGCTGGGATGAGAAAGAAGTGACAATGCACTGGGAGCTGGCCTCAGCACTGGAGACAAATGAGGGGGTCTGCTTGTACAGGTGCTGGGATCAGAGGAAGCAGAACCTGCTAGAAAAGGGAAGGAAGGTGACAGGTGCAGACAGCTTGGTGCTGGCAGAAGCTGGAGCTGAGAGAAGGATTGTGGTCTTGAGTAGGAACGTGGACTGTGGGGGATAAAGGGCAGATGGGAGGAGGCCCCAGTAGATGCTGAGGGACTTGATAGCTAGAGGGGAGTGTTCTTTGACCATAGCATCGTGAGTGTGGAAGGTCCGTGTATTGTTATTAATTACCATTGAGTGCTTTCTCTGTACCAGGCTGGCTGTTAGGCACATTTTCCTCTCCAAAACTACTCTCTGACTTGTCAAAGGTCACCTGGCCATAAATGGGGGAGCCAGGATCTCAGCCCAGGCAGCTTGGCTTGGCTCAGAGTCTTTTGAAACCTTTGCCAATCCCATGAGGTACAAAGCACAATGGCCCTTGTAGATTACTCCGATGTCTCTGGAGTTTTCAAAATGATCTGCTTTGATTTCATGATTGTTCATTTGTTTCTATGATTAATCTCCTTTACCCATTTTAAATCTTTTGTTAATCCTTCCCCAAGGATATTTTTCCATTGAGCTTAGGGAGAGTGGGAGAGAGAGAGAAAGACAGAAACATCCCATCTGAGAGAAATACATGCATTGGTTGCCTCCAGCAAGAGCCCCAAGCAGGGCCCAATCCCAGAGGAGCCTGTAACCTAGGTACCTGCCCTTAACCTGCGTAGACCAATGTTCTATCCACTGAGCAAGACTGGCCAGGGCTATAGGAGCTATTTATTGATTTATTTTATATATATACTAGAGGCCCAGTGTATGAATTTGTGCATGGCTGGGGGAGGGGCTAAGGGAGGTTGGCTGGCCAGCCCTGCCCCCAATTGGGGGGAGGCAGTGATCGGGGGCAAGGCCCGTGTGGGGAGGTGCCTGAAAAAGACCCACTGAGCTGGAGCTGAGCATGGGCCCCAGGGAGGACGGCCTCAGCAAGGAAACAGAAACCACCAGAAGGCTCTGCAAACAGGCCCTGAGCTCCCTTTGGCCAGGCAGACTCAGAGCTGGTGTCTCTGTGTGTACATTAGACACAGCCTGGCACCCGCCTTTGTCTGTTGGTCAAATCCATTGCATCAAAAACTTCTTCCCCTTCTTCTCTTTGGGCCCTCACAACAAATACAGGCCAATTGAAAGACGCAGGCCCCAGTGGCAGAGCCAGGCCCCACAATCACCCAGAATTTAGGACTAAGGCAACTGGGTAGCAATCTCCATGGAACAGAACACACTGTTTTAGAGTCTTAATTCTCCCCTGAAATGTGCCCAGCTGCTCCTCTTTAGCCAGGATAGACTGAACTAAGGAACCAAAGACCGAGTTTCCTTTGAGGTGGGGTCCACTGGGAGCTGGTTGATGGCAAGGCCCCTTACAGGTGGCTGCCTTCCCCCCAAGCTTGGTGTGCTCTGAGCGGGTCTGTGTCTGGCAGTGCCGGGTCCTGGGCTGCTGGTCAGGTGGCAGGTCCACAGGGTTTCTCTCGGCCGCCTTCCTGGCTTCCCGAGCAGTACCCTCTGGCCCAGCACGCAAGGTAGCTGTCGCTGAAGCCGGGATTCGAAGACCGAAGGAGCTGGCCCATGCCTAGAGGGACCCACAGGTGGCCAGGCCGTGCCCCCCACCCCGCTTCTCACTCTCAATCGCATAGATGGGGCCAAAACCCGCTGCCTGAGACTGGCGCCACCACATGGGGAGGATCACAGCAGGGAGAGGGCGCCCTGACCTACCAGCTTTGGTGATGATCATCTCAGTGCCCAGCTGATTGAATTCGTCCCACAGAGCCTTCATCTCAAGCTGCACCCTCACACTGACCGCCTTCGCATTCTTTACCAGCGTCTTGGCAGCGGCCACACAACTGACCCCGGGGCCCTCAGACTCAACAGTGGTGCTGGTGGGGGCCCCTGTGGCCGGCATGTCATCATAGTCATAGCGACTGGTTGTTCCAGTCATTCCACCATAACAGTCTCTGGGCTTTTATTATATAGACTAGAGCCCCGATGCATGAAGATTTGTGCAAGAACAGGCCTTCCTTCCCCTGGTTGCTAGCACCACCTTTGCTCTGGCCAGAGCCACCTTTTCACTCTGCTCAGCGCCTGTGTATACAAATTAATCCACCATCTTTGTTGGATTAATTTGCATACTCACTCCTGCTTTGCTGGTGGGCCTCTCGAAGGTATGGTCAATTTGCATCTTACTCTTTTATTAGTGCAGATATTTTTAATCCTTACTTGAGGATATTTTTCCATTGATTTTTAGAGAGAGTGGAAGAGAGAGGGAGAGACAGAGAGAAACATAGATGTGAGAGAAACACATTGATTGTTTGCTTCCTGCATGCACCCCAACCAGGGCCGGAGAGGATCCTGCAATCGAGGTACATGCCTTTGACCAGAATTGAACCTGGGACCGTTTGGTCCCCAGGCTGACACTCTTCCACTGAGCCACACCGGCTAGGGCTATAGGAACTAGTTAGATGGTTTGACAAACTAATATCAATTTTCTGATTTTCAGTCATACCAGATGGCTTCCTCAGTCAAAGAGAATGAATATGTTCTACCATAATACTTGTAACTGATGATTTTATTTTCATTTCTTCTCCTTAGGATCTTGTCCCCACAAATCCTTGTCACTAGTGGGTAGCTCACCATTGATAATGACTTAAAGGAACAGTTTGAGTGAGTGTTTGTTTCAATTTACATTGTTAATCTGATCTCCAACTTTATTCATTCTGAGCATCACATGAAGGTCAATTTTTTGAGTTGGAGGGTCCTCAAGGAAATCTAACCTAGTCGAAATCCCATCTACTTTTCTGTACAGAGCTGGATATATCCTGCAGCTGAGAAGTTAAAGGAAAAACAAGTAAAATTTTTTTTCTTTTTCTGATCCTATATAATAAAAGCCTAATATGCAAATCAAGCAAACAGCAGAACAACCTGTAGAACGATTGGTCACTGTGATGTTCACTGACCACCAGGGGGCAGATGCTCAATGCAGGAGCTGCCCCCAGCCCGCAGGCCCCAGGCCAGCCAAGGTGGGTGCCAGCGGGGGGGCCCCCCCGATTGCCCCTCCAGTCGCCCCACAGATCGGCCCTACCCATGCATGAATTTCGTGCATTGGGTATCTATGTGTTATACTGTAACACAATACAAAAAATTCATTGAGTTTGATTCAATTTCTACATTTTCAGTTACCTTGAAAGAAGTTATTGCTTTTAGAATTTTGGTGTGATACCAAAGAAGAATAGCCACAATTATCCAAAAAGGCTACTAAAATACTCCTTCCTTGCCCTAACCGGTTTGGCTCAGTGGATAGAGCATCAGCCTGCGGACCCAAGGGACCCAGATCCGATTCCGGTCAAGGGCATGTACCTTGGTTGCAGGCACATCCCCAGTGGGGAGTGTGCAGGAGGCAGCTGATCGATGTTTCTCTCTCATTGATGTTTCTAACTCTCTATCCCTCTCCCTTCCTCTCTGTAAAAAATCAATAAAATATATTTAAAAAAAATACTCTTTCCTTTTTCAACTGCATGTCTATATAAGATCAGATTTTTGTTATATATGTCAAACAAAATATATGGCAAAAGATTGAAAACAGTCTTGGCCTGTGTTTCTCAGTGGTTAGAGCATCAATCCATGCACTGAAGGGTCACAGGTTCAATTTGTACCTGGGTTGCAAGTTCCAACCCCAGCCCTGGTCTGGGCATGTGCAAGAGGCAACCAATCAACATGTGTCTCTCTCTCATGGATCTTTCTCTCTCTCTCTCTCTCTCTCTCTCTCTCTCTCTCTCTCTCTCTCTCTCTTTCTCTCTCCTCCCCACCTCTTCCTCTCTCTCTCCCTTTCCCTCTTCTTCCCTCCCTCTCCCTCTAAAACTCAGTGGAGCCCGGCTGGTGTGGCTCAGTGGTTGAATGTTGACCCATGAACCAGGAGGTCACAGTTCGATTTCCAGTAAGGGCACATGCCTGTGTTGTGGGCTCAGTCCCAAGTAAGGGGCGTGCAGGAGGCAGTCAATTGATGATTCTCTCTCATCATTGATTTTTCTCTCTCTCCCTCTCGCTTCCTGTCTATGGTTCAGGACTGAACCCACAACCTGTGCCATGACAAGGAATCAAATCTGCAACCCTAAACTTTTTTTAAAAATTATGTTTAAAGAATAATTAGGTCTTTTAAAAACATATTTTATTGATTTTTTACAGAGAGCAAGGGAGAGGGATAGAGAGTTAGAAATATCAATGAGAGAGAAACATCGATCAACTGCCTCCTGCACACCCCCTACTGGGGATGTGCCCGCAACCAAGGTACATGCCCTTGACTGGACTCGAACCTGGGACCCTTCAGTCCTCGGGCCGATGCTCTATCCACTGAGCCAAATTGGTTAGGGCAGTAATTTTGATATATTATAAATTCATCCCTATAAAAAATAAACTGTTTAAGCCAAATAGTGCCAAATCCTTTTCTTATGTTTTTCTCAAGATTGAAATGATTGAATTTGGGAATTTTATTCTTCTTTTCCAGACTCTCTTAGAAATAAGAATGTTATGTAACTTTCCCCAGGTTTCCCAGATGGTAGGTCACTAAGGATGGAAACTGGCCCAGGATAGGTAATCTAGTCCCAAATGCATACACTTGCCACAGTCCCATGCAGCACCATTGTAGGTGACTTGGTTTAGGTGGGTTGTGCTGATAGAGAGACAAATCAGTGGTTGCTTCAAATGTAGCAGTGAGCAGGACCACAATGGCAGCCTTTTTTACATGCAACAATCTTTTCTCATCTCCAGGAATGAATAGGCACTTCAGAACCATGTCTGCTTTCTGATCAAGAATTTCTGAACTTGGATTCAACTAGTGTGTGATCAGTAGGAGGTGGTGAACCGAGCTCCTCTGGATACGTGCGGCCACTGGTCTCATAGGAATGAGCCATTCAGGACAGCAAGGCCAGTGAGATCTGAGGGTGCATCTGCTTCTCAGTGGAGAGGTCTCCCAGAGCCCAACCTCCTGAAGAAACCCACCTCAGTCCCGTCCTTCTTTTAGGGCCCAATGGCAGTTGACGCTGCTCTGGCAGGACTCCCGGCAGAAATCAACTGTCCCATCTGCCTGGATGGCCTGCGAGACGCTGTCACCATCGAATGTGGGCACAACTTCTGTCGCTCATGCATCTGCCAGTCCTGGGCTGATCTACAGGAGAGGTTCCCTTGCCCTGTGTGCCGTCACCCATGCCAAGAGAGGTGCTTGAAGAGCAACACCCAGCTGGGAAAGATGGTTGAAATGGCCAAGATTCTCCAGTCCACCAGGGGCAAGAAGAAAAGGCAGGAAGAGAGGCGCTTGTGTGAGCAGCACAACCAGGCCCTGACCCTCTTCTGTGAGGAGGACCTAGAGCTGTTGTGTCCCCTGTGCACTCAGCCCCCTGACCACCAGGGCCACCAGGTGAGGCCCATGGGGGAGGCTGCCTCTCATCATAGGCTAAAGCTCTACAGTTACATAAATAAACAGATGGTAGACGTTCAGAAATTAATAAGCATTCAAAGCAAAAAGCTCATAGAACTGAGAGAGAAGGTGCAAAAACAGGAACAGAAATTAGCCTCTGAATTTGAGCATCTGTCTCAATTTATAGAGCGCAAGCAAGAGGAAGTTCTCTCAAGGCTAGCTGAAGAAGAGAAGGACATTCAACAGAAACTCATTGCAAACACAACTGCATTTTCAGACCATCTTTCCAACCTCAAAGGTCTAGAAAAGGAGGTGGTAGAGAAGAAGCATGTGACGCCAGATGTGAAATTCCTGATGGATATCAAGGGTGTCCTCCACCGTTGTGATCACCTGAAACCCCCAGCTGTCTATTGGTTCCAGTTAAGGAGAGAAGAATGCAGTCTTCCTCCTCAGTGTTCGGCCCTGCAGAAAATTATACAGAGATTTAGAGAAGAAGTTACCCTGGATCCCGAGACCGCACATCCTAATCTGCTTGTGTCTGAGGATAAAAAGTCTGTGACATTTGTGAGGAAAAAGCAAAGAGTTTGTCAGAATCCAAAGGGATTTGCGGTCGACCCAGTTGTCCTGGGTACTGAAAGGTTTGACTGTGGCCGACATTACTGGGAGGTCCAGGTGGATGACAAGCCTGAGTGGGCCGTGGGGGTCTGTAAAGACTCCCTTTCCAAGGAGAGAAAGCAGCCCCTGCTAAGACAGGAGAACAGATGTTGGACGATTCAGCTGCAGGATGGTGACTATGTGGCACGAGGGTCTGTTCCTGTCACCCTTGTGCTGAAGGAAATGCCCAGAGGCATTGGCATCTATCTGGACTATGAGTTGGGTCAGGTTTCCTTTTACAGTTTGAATGACATGTCTCACATCCATTCCTTCTGGGATACATTTTCTGAAGTGCTGAAGCCTTACTTCTATATCGGATGTGATCCCAAACCTCTCACTGTCTGTGCTTTAAGAGATTAGGAAGGATGAACTGTCACTTTGCTTCATTTTCTCCCTGTGATTTATGGACAGTAGGTAGAATTTTGTACAACTATGAGTGAATCTAGCACCGATAAAGAACATTAGTTAATGCTTATTTGTCTTGACATACATGAGCAATATTTGTCTTATTTTATATTTCATTTTTTAAAACTTTGTTTCAATAGCAATAAAGATGTTGTGGGAACTAATAGATGGGGGGGGGTAACTATCAAGTATTTCTGGTATAAATTGTGCATTAAGTGTATAAATAAAGTGTACAAATTGTACTTTCACTGCTGCAATAAGTTTGTGAACATTTACCTATTTCCCACACCTATGCATTTACCTGTTTAATAATTACCTTACACATTCCCGGTGGGAGAGAACACAATTGTGGAGAAAGTGTTTTCGGTCTCCCAAGTTTCTGCTGTTTTGGGAGCGAGGAACTGAGTGCTCCAGTGCCAGGGCTGACCAGCAGCTCCTAAACGACGGGACACAGTTTCACTGAGGAGGAGAGGGCTAAGGAATGACCTGACTGATAGCAGCCAGGCAGCCTCAATTGCCTGCCTTATTAGGCCTTTATTGGAATTTTTATCTTTAGATACAATCAGTAGGGTGAGTAATCTTGGGAGGACGTGTGTGTTTAAGGGCATCCAGGGATTAAGCATGAGGATTCCAGTAACACCCAGGGGTCTGTACATGCACAGACTTGTTTGGAAAGGTCAAGGAATAATTAGGGGCACTGCCTTGGACACTCCCCTAAGTCTCTCTTAAGTCGGAATTCCGATAAACAGGGCAGGCGGCCTTCCGCATACTTCCCTTTTATCAGAATATCCTCCCTACAACTTTTTTTAAAAAAATATATTTTATTGACTTTTTACAGAGAGGAAGGGAGAGGGATAGAGAATTAGAAACATCGATGAGAGAGAAACATCAATCAGCTGCCTCCTGCACACCTCCACTGGGGATGTGCCTGCAACCAAGGTACATGCCCTTGACCGGAATGGAACCTGGGACCCTTCAGTCTGCAGGCTGACGCTCTATCTACTGAGCCAAACCGGTTTCGGCCCTCCCTACAACTTTTCAACCAAGCCTCTTGTGCTCCCCAACACTACAGACAATATTTTTAAGGAAGAGCCTTGGAAGATAGAGATGTGTCTCCGTACAAAACAGGGCATGTTTGCTGTCCAGTATAATAAGAAAATGTCGCCCTCCAAGGCATATCCAGTATTATTTCCTATAGGATTCCACTAGAGTCTAGACATCAACTAGATTCACATGCACACAGAAATGTTTTCAGCTACAAAACCTTTTTTTCCCCTCCCACTGTTAAATCTGTTTTTAATTGTGTTAGGGGCAGAAATAGACTATTGGGGACCAGCTACAATTATAAGAGATATTAATCATGCTCTGTTAACCACGATGGTTCTCTTCTGATTGGAGAAAGCACACTCTAACCTGCCTGAGAGTTGTACGCTCTGGGTCATGGGAGCTAATATTGGAATGCAGTCCATCCTCCTGTCCCAAGAACTGCCTATCATTATGGAAAGATTTACAACCTCGTGGCTGAAACAATCTAGTCCTGGAGGCACCTGCTCTTTACAACTGCCAGTGCCTATTGCCTGTCATTATTGGAATAAACACTCATATATGATTCAACCCTGTGTCTGCTTAACTGGCTGAAGTAGTGACAGGCAGCCCGGGCACCTCGGTTGTCAGGTTAGAGTGTTACTGAAATTGTGCAAGAGCACAGACAATAGGGTGAAGACCTGGGCCAGAGTGGGAACTGGGTAGTGGGGGACCAGGGGGAAAAGTGGAGGGGCCATCTGTAATAATCTCAACAATAAAGATAAGAACATCTTAAAGGTTATACAAAGTAGAAATAAGAGGATAATGAACCTCCCAGAGTCATTATTAGTATAACAACTTCATCACTTGAGGATTCTGTTCCTATATGTATCAGATAAAAAGAACATAGTTTATGTCTTGAATTTCCTTATAAAATCAATTGGTACCTATGAACCATGGCTTGTTTCATTTGGTTTGAGCACAGAAATAGTGCTACAAAGTTATAAGGAAGAAGTCCCAAATTCTTAGATCAAGGCCAAGGACGCTTAGGATAATTATAGGAGAAACCCCCATCCTTTCTCCATAGCCCCTCCTCCCAATACCGCCCATTTCCTAGAGGAGCTGAGTCTTTGCTGGGTGGAGTCGTCACAGCCACACCCTCCCACCTTTACTCCAGTTTAGATTGTGGCTTCTTGCTCTGAGAGGATTTGTCTAGGAGCCAGCCCCCTCGACCCCCCAACCCCCAGATAAATGGGGAGATGGGAGGCTGTGGGTGCAGGAGGCTGGAGTGTGGTAAGAAGCTTGGCCTCCTGTTCAGGTACTTGGTGAAAGGTTCAGGGTTGAGCGGGGGTCACACAGAAGGGACTCAAGACACCTCGGTGCAGGTGGTCTGACTGGAGAAAGTCAGCAGTGAATTGGGGAGGGAGCAGGCTTTTTATGGGCTCGGGGCTTTGGCTTGACACACGTATCAGGTCCTTAGTTTTACGGCCTTGCCCTTTGTCCTTCTGCTGGCACCAGACATCCTTCCTGGAGGGGGGGCAGGGGGGCGGGCTGTGCAGGGGTGATGATCTTCAGAATTTCTGTGAAATAACCGCTCAAGGGGAGCATGTTTGTGCAATCCTTAGGCTAGCAGAATGAGCTTTCTTCTACTAGCCCCTACTAAAATAGAGCCCTGTATCTTGATTCACCCTTTCACTTGGTGCCTTGGAGAGATCATGTCTTGCCAGGGAATACAACTCAGTTTTGGATTTCAGAACACATCCCATGTATTATGGTTCCTGGTCCTTCAAAGAGCCTTGTCCAGAATCGCCTGCAATATCTGTTAAAAATACAGATATCCGGATCCCAACCTGTCCTAAGGGGAACAATATCTGCATTTGACTCTGAAGGAAGAGGGGGAGCTAAGGAAGGAGACTGATAGCTGGTAAGCTTTGCTGGGCACCAGGTTAATGGTATTCAAATGCCCTGGGATCAATTCTATCTCAATTAAAAAAAGAGAAGAGTGACACTTGCAAGCTGCCTGAAGAGCACAGGGTTTATATCAGTAAATGGAAGTTACACCTACATCATACTTTGAGAAATGTTTAAGGACAATTGAAATAAAGAGTTTTAAATCCCCCTCCCCGCCTTCGAAAAAGTATCTGAGGCCAAAGGTAGGACCTGGAGAAAGGGAAGGAAGAACTAGGGCTGAAGCTCACCTATAGTGCATTTGGTGCCTAAGAGACAGACCCTGAGCCTCATGGGCTTGGGAAGGATCTGGGGAAACCAGGGCACATTCCAGCTTGTACCTATGTAAACAGAGGCAGGACTGGCTGGGGCCTGGTGGACACTAGTCCCAGGTCACAGGGTCATCCTACAGAGCCCACAGTCTGAAACCCAAACTGCTGTTAAATAAGTTTTTGAGAAATTTGGTGCAAAACATTACCTGACATGAAGCTTTTTATAGTCTTTTCACATTTGGTTTGAGCACAGCTGCATGCTGTGCCATAATTAGTATTGTGTTTAATAAGTAAGTATTTCCCCAGAACCATTCACATAATACATATCTATGTAGCATATTCATGTTCTAAAATACAAAATTCTGAGTACAGTTATGTGGTCCAGTGGTCTGAGGGAAGAGACAATAGCTCAGACTGGACTGAAGTGGGAATTTCCTGCTTTTCTTCAATCTACAATTTTGTGTGCCTTTCTATTTTTTAAAATATATTTTATTGATTTTTTACAGAGAGGAAGGGAGAGGGATAGAGAGTTAGAAACATCGATGAGAGAGAAACATTGATCAGCTGCCTCCTACACACCCCCTACTGGGGATATGCCTGCAACCAAGGTACATGCCCTTGACTGGAATCGAACCTGGGACCCTTCAGTCCGCAGGCTGACGCTCTATCCACTGAGCCAAATCAGTTAGGGCTTGTGTGCTTTTCTATAGCAATATATTTGGTACTTACCATCTTTCTTTAAATTTTGCTTATAGTCTCTTGAACAGAATGTGTTTAACACATTGGTAATGTACTTTATACAGCCAACACAGACAACTGATATTTCCAATGTTTCCACTTTTTTGAAGTTTAAACCTGTGCTGAAGAAAACATCTTTGTAGATATCTATTTTGTTTTTCCTTTCTCTTTTTGTATATTTTTGATTATTTGGTCAAGTTGCATGTGTGTTAAAGGTGACAGAAGGTCACCAGGGTGGAAAGCCCCAGATCTCCAGCAAGGTCCAATTAATTGTAGGGTGGGACCCTTCCCCCAGGGTGACTTCTTCATCTAGTGCATTACTGATTATGCAGTCCGGACCCCTTGACCTTTCCTCCCTACAGATAACATCTATGCCTCAGTTGTATTTCAGCTCCAGGTTTAGATAAGCAACAAAACCAGCCTCAGGACCAGCTGTGTTGAATAATGACCCTTTGCCCTGGTACCTGACAACCAATCAGTGGAGACCACAACCCTGAAAGGACACACCTGGAAAACTGCTGAATATTCTATTAAGATCCTTCCCTGGGACCTCCCCTAAAATCTCTAGCCTTAAAACCTTTAAGACAGAGAACCCTCCTCAGAGAATCCTCTGCCCTTCCCCCCTCCTGCCCCAGGAATGTTACCATTAGCTTCCTCACTCCCAAGCTCCAAGGGCCCTTCCTTTATCTCCATAATTTGTTTCCTAAGCCCATTTGTTCTAGGAATTACTTCTTCTATCTCTGTGATTTACCAAATAAATGTCCTCTTACAGTTTGGGGTCTTGGCTCTGAAGTCTTTCCCAGCCACAACCCAAGTACTGAGGCTGCTGAACCCAAGTTTGGATGGACCCCACCAGTCAGACACCTGGTGCTGTTCCCACCGCCCACAACAAATCTATTTTATGTCCATTTAATTCTTAGACCAGCCACAGAACCTAGAATGGTAGAAGGGAATTTTTTCTCTCTCCTACAATCCCAAACTCTTAGAATCAGGTATCCTATCTAATAAAAGGGTAATATGCAAGTTAACTGTCACTCCATCACAAAGATGGTGGCACCCATAGCCATAAGATGGCAGTGCCCAGTCCCCTCAGCCTCACCAGAGTCTCCCAGTCTTGGTGGGGGGGGCTACCGCTGAGAGCAGGCAGTGTGAGCAGCCTGGCAGAATGCTTGCTTCATTGCTGCGGTGACCGAGGGCCTCTGGGCAGCGGGCAGGGAGTGGCTGGGGCTGGACACTTGCTTCGTTGCCAAGGCGATGCCCTGGTGGCGGAGGGCCTCTGGGGGACAGGGAGGCTGGCCTACAGCCTCCATGGCTGAGCGCAGGCCCAGAGAGGAGATGGCGGGCCTGCCTCCCATGGAAGAAGTGTGGGTCCCTCCCATCCCTCGCAGAATTGGCGCCGGTCCCTCCTGGCTCCTGTGGAAGCAGCGAGGCTCCTGGTGGTGTGCTGCGGTTCCTGCTGCCTCCCACATGGCCTACTGCGTGCAATATCTCGCGATGGGCTACTAGTTAATAATAAAAAGTTACATGTCTGCCCTGTTTACTATGCTTATTGTATTGGGAAGGTTGAACAAATTGGTAGTACCCTGTTTGGGCTTTGAGAAGTAGGCTTTCCAGCACTGCAGACAGCTGGACTGGGAACTTTTTCTTTTCTTTTCTTTTCTTTTCTTTTCTTTTCTTTTTTTTAATATATTTTATTGATATTTCACAGAGAGGAAGGGAGAGGGATAGAGAGCTAAAAACATCAATGAGAGAGAAACATCGATCAGCTGCCTCCTGCACACCCCCCACAGGGGATGTGCCCGCAACCAAGGTACATGCCCTTGACCGGAATCGAACCCGGGACCCTTCAGTCCGCAGGCCGACGCTCTATCCACTGAGCCAAACCGGTTTTGGCTGGGAACTTTTTCTTAAGAAAGCCATGCTGAACTATCCATCAATAATTGAAAAATCATTGCTTTGCCCTTATAATTCCACTAATTCTAATAAACATGTTAAACACAAGAAAACAGGCCCCAACCCTGGGCAGTGTGGCTCAGTAGTTTGGAACATCTTCCTGTACACCAAACGGTCGCAGGTTCATTCCCAGGGTCGGAGTGTGAGCATGAGGCAACTGATACATATTTCTCTCTGACTTTTTCTCTCTCCCTTCCTTCCTATCTCTGAAACAAAAAAAATAAAAAATAAAAAATACCCCCAAGCCCTAGCTGGTTTGGCTCAGTGGATAGAGAGTTGGCCTGTGGATTGAAGGGTCCCTGATTCCATTCTCTCTCATCATTGATGTTTATATCTCTCTCTCTCCTTTGCTCTCTGAAATCAATAAAAATATATTTTAAAAAAATACCCCTAAAAGAAATTATTTATGCTAAGCTCCATGCCATCAAACTAAGACTTAATTAAATTCAGCTTTCCCAGAAATTGAATCTTACTCCAGTCAATCAGGAATCACCTGATCAGCACTAGTTAGGTCAGCTGTCTGATGAGCCCTTGCCATCCCCAAAGGAAAGTAACCTTGCAATATCCAACCCGTTCTTTTGTCTACACCTCCTGTATCCTTTTGCCTATGAAGCCTTTCATTTTTTACAGTTTCTCAGAGCTCCTTTCCATCTCAGAGCTTGTAAGATTAGATGTGTTACAGAGTTTACCAGGCGACCAAAACATACACAGGAGTACTTGTAGGTCCAGGATAAACCCATTTATTTTCAGATGTTTCACATGTACTAGTACAATGACTCAGAGGGTCAGTTCTCCAAATTCCGAGTAAACCAATATGGAGGAAGCTTTCTCTTTATACCCTTCAGTTTCTTTGTTTTCTATCTGTTTCCTAACTACCAGCCTTTTGTGGTGGGCTTGCACAGCCCCTCCTGAGTCAGTTAGAATGGGGAAGTTAGATTGTATCTAAATGCCTGGTCTTGACCTGACTGGTTTGGCTCAGTGGATAGAGTGTCGGTCTGTGGACTGAAGGGTCCCAGGTTCAATTCTGGTCAAGGGCATGGACCTTGGTTGCGGGCACATCCCCATAGGGGGTTTTCAGGGAGCAGCTGATCGATGTTTCTCTCTCATCGATGTTTCTAACTCTCTATCCCTCTCCCTTCCTCTCTGTAAAAATCAATAAAATATATATTAAAAAATAAATAAATGCCTGGTCTGGGTGGTGTCAGTGACCTCTCCTGTAGCTAAGCTGTTACATTCTTTGTGGCCCCTTTGTAAATTGGGAGTAATTAGAAAAACAGGTCTTGCTAGACCAGATTGTGGAGACAGGGGCAGTGACTTAACTATAGGCTATCAAGAATGCACATTTGCCAAAACCGGTTTGGCTCAGTGGATAGAGCGTCGGCCTGTGGACTGAGGGGTCCCAGGTTCGATTCCGGTCAAGTGCATGTACCTTGGTTGCGGGCACATCCCTGGTGGGGGGTGTGCAGGAGGCAGCTGATTGATGTTTCTCTCTCATCGATGTTTCTAACTCTCTATCCCTCTTCCTTCCTCTCTGTAAAAAATCAATAAAATATATTAAAAAAAAATGCACATTAGGTTACTGGCACAGATTCAGATTGCTAGCCCCCCTCCCCACCCCCAAAGTCTTATTTTCCCCATCAGATGCAGCCTATTAAACTTTTGAATAAAGTCAATAAGATCTTTAAAGTTTACTTATAAGAGAGCATCATTGACCAGCTGCCTCCTGCACGCCCCCTACTGGGGATTGAGCCCACAACCCAGGCATGTGCCCTTGACCAGAATCGAACCTGGGACCCTTCGGTCCACAGGCCCACACTCTATCCACTGAGCCAAAGTGGCCAGGATGGTGCTTGGTTTTTGACCACAGAGTTCACAGCTGCTTTTCACTTGGTGCAACCTGACATTAAATACAGGAGAAGGTGACAGGAAGACTGGATGTGAGCTGGCCACTGGGATTCTGCATGGAAGCACCTACTGATTTCCACAGGGAGGGAGGCCTGAGCCAAACTCAGGTTCTCACTTTTCTTCACTCCTGGAGGATCACACTGACTGAAGAGAGTCTCTTCTGATAGACACCCTCACTGCACAATGGCCTTTGCAGCTTCCCTGGCTGAGTTCCAGGAAGAGGCCAGCTGCCCCATCTGCCTGGATCACCTGAGAGACCCAGTGACCACTGCCTGTGGGCACAACTTCTGTCCCTCCTGCATCCACCAGCGCTGGAAGGTATACAGGGCACCTTTCCCTGTCCTGTCTGCCTCCACCATCTATGTGAGAGAGAAGCACCAATCGGTAGCGTCCTGTACTTGCCCTGACTGGGTTGAACCTGAAACATCTGTGCCCTGAATGGGAATTCAATCTGCAAACCTCTCTGGTGTAAGAGACCAAATTCCAACAAACTGAACCACCCGGTCAGGGCTGTAAGCGTACCCTTTCCAATCCCTGTAAGACTTCAAAAGGTCACATACTTGATTTTGGCATTAAGTGAAATTTCCAACTTTTGAGACCATGCTTCTGTTTGTATGCCTGTATGTGTATTGTTAACAATGTTTGGAAATAAAGTTGTAGTTTGCATATCTCTGTACTATGTGTCTGTCTCCATATCTGGAAAAGATGTTCAGCAGGGCTTTCATTGAGGTACGAGGGACCACTGCACTGACCAGAGTCGCCCTGCTATGCTGTGGTGATCTCAGGTGCTTACTCTTGTAAAGTGCAGTGTAGGCCAGCAGGGCGCTGCCCCATTACCCACCCAGGGATCTAACTCCCTCAGTCATGTGTTGTCACAGCACTGGGTCACTACAACTAGAGAAAGAGGGAGCATTAAAGGGCTACTGTGAGCCTTGAAGGCCAACACCAGGAAGAAACACACACTTTTCTCTTATTCCATTTTCTGAAAGTAATTGAAAGGCCCTACTTCTCTGCAAGGGGTGAAGAAGAATGCATGTATTGTGAGGTGAAAAGCTACTGTTTGTCATTATTCCTAAGTTAGACATTAGTGAAATGTACATTATTGATGAGTGCTAGAATTAAAATTCTTTCATTATAAAAAGAAAAAAAAATCATTTCATTATAATTTGTAAATAGATTAACAGACATTTACAATAGTTTGACTTAATCAGGCAGCAGTTGTTCAATTAATTCCCGAAATAAAGAAGATATTTGTTTTTCTTTATTGATTTCAGAGAGGAAGGGAGACGGAGAGAAATAGAAACATCAATGATGAGAGAGATTCATTGATCAGCTGCCTCTTGCAGGTCCTACACTGGGGATCTAACCATAACCTCTTTCTATAACAATACATTTGGCACTACAGTCTTTCTTTCAATTTTGCTTGTAGTCTCTTGACCAGAAGGTCTTTAACACATTTGTATTGTAGTTTACTCAAACAATACCGATCATTGATATTTCCATTGTTACCACTTTTTTAATTTTAAACTTGTGCTGCAGAGAACATCTTTGTAGATATCTGTTTTGTTTTTTCTTTCTCTTTTTGTATACTTTTGATTTTTGGTCAAGTTGTATGTGTGTTAAAAGACAACACTCAACTAAGTAAATTTTAAAAATCGTACTGGCTTTATTCACAGTTCAATAGGCAGCACTCAATCTTACAGAAAGAAAGGAGCTCTGAGAAACTGTAAAAAATGAAAAACTTTCATAGGCAAAAGGGAGCAGGAGGTATAGACAAAAGAACGGGTTGGATATTGCAAGGTTACTTTCCTTTGGGGATGGCAAGGGCTCATCTGGCAACTGACCTAACTAGTGCTGATCAGGTGATTCCTGATTGACTGGAGTAAGATTCAATTTCTGGGAAAGCTGAATTTAATTAAGTCTTAGTTTGATGGCATGGAGCTTAGCATAAGAATTTCTTTTGGAGCTTTTGAAAAATAAGTTTTCGATGGAGGAAATGAGGAAGAGAGAGAAAGAGACAACCATCAACTGGTTGCCTCCTACACGAGACTCAACTTGGGACCAGGGATCAAAGCTGCAACCTGGGTTTGCACCCTGACCAAGAATTGAACCTGCCACCATTTGGCATAAGCTCCAACCAACTGAACCACACTGCCCTGGATTGGGACCTGTTTTCTTGTGCTTAAGATGTTTTTTTAGAATTAGTAGAATTATAAGGGCAAAGCAAAGATTTTTCAATTGTTGATGGAGAGTTCAGCATGGCTTTCTTAAAAAAAAAAAAAGGGTTCTAGACCAGCCGGCATGGTTCAGTGGTTGAGTGTCAACCTATGAACCAGGAACTCCCAGTTTGATTCCGGATCAGGGCACATGCCCAGGTTGTGTACTCAGTCCTCCTTGGGGGGTGTGCAGGAGGCAGCAGATCAATGATTATCTCTCATCATTGATGTTTCTCTCTCTCTCTGATTGAAATCAATAAAAATATGTTAAAAACAAAACAAAGCAAGAAACCAACTTGACTCTAGGCTATTGATATAAAAAAGAGTTAAGTTCCTATGGCATCCCATCAACATTTTAACAAAATGATGTTGAATGAAATGACATTATTCAAGGACCTGCTATATTTGTTTATAAAATCAGTCTTCAGATTTTCTTTCTGCTGTCATTTTTTGCTACTCAACCATAACACAGAGAGATACAACTGGGCTTACCAGTGGAGTGTGTCATTAGTATGAGTCTCTTTTTTAAAGAGTCATCTTTTTTTAAAATTTGTTTTTATTGATTTCAGAGAGGAAGGGAGAGGGAGAGTGAGACAGAAACATCAATGATGAGAGAATCATTGATCAGCTGCCTTCTGCATGACTCCCACTGGGGATCTAGTGTGCAACCTGGGCATGTGCCCTTGACAGGAATCAAACCCGAGACCCTTCAGTCTGCAGGCTGACGCTCTATCCACTGAGCCTAACCAGCTAGGGCAATGGGAGTCTTTTAAGACTAGAGGCCCGGTGCACAAAATTCGTGCATGGGGGGGCGTGTCCCTCAGCCCAGCCTGCACCCTTTCCTATCTGGGACCCCTCGAGGGATGTCCGACTGCCCGTTTAGGCCTGATCCTACTGGAATTGGGCCTAAATGGGCAGTCGGACATCCCTCTCACAATCCAGGACTGCTGGCTCCCAACTGCTCACCTGCATGCCTTCCTGATTGCCCCTAACCGCTTCTACCTGCCAGCCTGATCACCCCCTAACCACTCCCCTGCCAGCCTGATTGTTGCCTAACTGCTCCCCTGCCAGCCTGTTTGCCCCTAACTGCCCTCCCCTGCAGGCCCAGTCACCCCCAACTTCCCTCCTCTGCTGGCCTGGTCACCCCTAACTACCCTCCCATGCAGGCTTGATCACCCCCAACTGCCCTCCCTTGCAGGCCTGGTCCCTCCCCTGCTGGCCTGATTGCTCACAACTGCCCTCCCTTGCAGGCCTGATCACCCTCCACTGCCCTCCCCTGCTGGCCATCTTGTGGTGGCCATCTTGTGTCCACATGGGTGCAGGATCTTTGATCACATGGGGGAAGTCATCTTGTGTGTTGGAGTGAGGTCAATCTTCATATTACTCTTTTATTAGCTAGGATAGAGGCCTGGTGCATGTGTGGGGGCCAGCTGGTTTGCCCTGAAGGGTGTCCTGGATCAGGGTGGGAGTTCCCTTGGGGCGTGGGGTGGCCTGGGCGAGGGGCCTGTGGTGGTTTGCAGGCCGGCCATGTTCCCCGGCGACTCAAG
Organism: Plecotus auritus; assembly: GCF_963455305.1. Taxonomy (NCBI): domain Eukaryota; kingdom Metazoa; phylum Chordata; class Mammalia; order Chiroptera; family Vespertilionidae; genus Plecotus; species Plecotus auritus. Next base: position 63,766,852 of record NC_137773.1, on the reverse strand, counting down.
CAGAGGCCCTGGTATCTGGGATTTATTTATCTTCTACAATTGAAATTTTGTAGCCTGGAGCAGAGCCAAGCCTCCTGCTTGCTCCATGGTGGCAGCCATTTCTGTTGGGATTTATTTATCTTCTATAATTGAAACTTTGTAGCCTTAAGTGGAGGCCAAGGCAGGCCAAGGCTGCAGAAACTTGGCTTTCTCTATCACCGGGGCAACCCTAGCCTCCTGCTCTCTCCAGCTCCGCGGGTGCCACCATTTTTGTTGGGACTTATTTATCTTCTATAATTGAAACTTTGTAGCCTTGAGTGGAGGCCTAGGCCGGCCAGGGTGTGCGGAAAGCTTGGCTTCCTCCATCACCGGGGAAACCCAACCCTCCCTCCTGCTCTCTCTGTGACCGCAGCCATCTTGGTTGGGGTTAATTTGCATACTCGCTCCTGATTGGCTGATGGGCGTGGCTTGTGGGTGTAGCAGAGTGATGGTTAATTTGCATATTACTCTTTCATTAGATAGGTTGCCTTGTGGATCGGTAGATCATGTGATAGCCTCAGTTTCTTACTTTGCTGTGGTGATACTGAATGTAGCGCTCAAGAAGGAAATGCAGAATCCACAAAATAACTTTTCCAAGGATTATGACTGTCTGAACTTTCAGTGGGTTGGTGTAGTTTCCTGGCACTTGTCCTCATTTGGATTAGGGTAAGAACAATGCACACCTGTTAAAAATGCTAAAATAACAAACACAACCTGCTGGAAAGGAAAGCAGTAGGTTTAATATTCAATATTTCAGAAACATTATTGCCCTGACCGGTTTGGCTCAGTGGAAAGAGCGTCGGCCTGCGGACTCAAGGGTCCCAGGTTCGATTCCGGTCAAGGGCATGTACCTTGGTTGTGGGCACATCCTCAGTAGGGGGTGTGCAGGAGGCAGCTGATTGATGTTTCTCTCTCATCGATGTTTCTAACTCTCTCTACCTCTCCCTTCCTCTCTGTAAAAAAAAAAAATCAATAAAATATATATTTAAAAAAAAAAAAAATATTTCAGAAACATTATCACCATCCCAGCACATACTCTTTAAGATTATGTCTTTGTTTGTTTATATGCTTGTTTGTTTAATTTAATTTTTCCATCGCCCCTCTGCTCTCCGCAAGTCCTCCTTCATCCCTGCAGTCACCACACTATTGTCCATGATCTCTCTTTTTCTTTTTTTTTTCTTTTTTTTTAAATATATTTTATTGATTTTTTACAGAGAGGAAGAGAGAGGGATAGAAAGTTAGAAACATCGATGAGAGAGAGACATCGATCAGCCGCCTCCTGCACGCCCCCCACTGGGGATGTGCCCACAACCCAGGTACATGCCCTTGACCGGAATCGAACCCGGGACCCTTCAGTCCACAGGCCGACGCTCTATCCACTGAGCCAAACCGGTTAGGGCCATGATCTCTCTTTTTCTTTTGCTCAATTCCTCCACCACCTCTAAGCTTATGACTTTTGCTATCCAAATTTTTCAAATGCGCTTAAAAACACACTTTAAAAACCTTTAAAACAAAATTTCAAGAAAAATTTGGAGGTAACTTGGAAAACAAATAAGAAAAAAATCACTCTAAATTTGATCTTAACAGAAATGGGTACTTAATGTTAAAGACAGTTTCCTGCCCACCTCGCCCTCCCTCCCTCCCTCCTCCCCCCCCCCCCAATGCATACAGATTTAATAATTGCAAAAGAACAACAAAGCAAAAAGAAAAACAAAACAAAACAAAACCCAAACGCACGCTGCAATACATGGTGTCCCTTTTGCATTGCACTTCAGAAAGGGGCCCAGCAGCACCTGGGCCCCCCAGTAAACCCAGGGCGACCGCGCAGGGGATGCTGGCACCCGCGTCTCCACCCGACTTTGCAGCTGCCATGGTGTTAGGATGGAGTCAGGGGAAGCACCCCAGTAAGACCTTCCTCGTGTCCCTCATCTTCAGGTGGGCAGTGCCGCTTGACCCCTGGGAAATCATTTTCAAGCTTGGGCATAAAAAACCTTACACGATTTTCATAAACAACAGTTGAGAGTAAACGAGATTATACGGAATTAATGCAAGGAACTTATTTTTACAGTGGCGGATTCCATAGCTACTGAAGACGGCTATTTGGGGGTAAAAAGACGACTCGGGATTCGCTGTACAAGATGCTGGAAGGCACAGAACTACGGCCCCCCCCCCCCCCCCCCAAGTTCAGTTTTTGCATTTCGTTTCCTTGTGATTCCCTTGTCCAACCAAGCACCAGAGGGCGTGCTAAACGCTTGAGCACTTAGGACGTGACTGCCCTCCAGACGCGGTTCAGTGTTTGAAAAGTAAAAACCTCAGTCAACTGGGGGTAAAAACAGGAGGGAAGGTTTCTGACAAAATGCTGTTCTAAGTATACGTTTAAATGAACAAACAAAAACAAAAAGAAAAAGTGAAATAATGCTGTTTTGTTCTGATGCTGCGGCCTCAGTCCCAGGTCAGAGGAGCGACGTCTGCCCAGCAGAGCAGGTCACCCTGGTCCAGCAGCCCGGACAGGCCTGCCCCTCCCTGGAGGTGGCGGACGCCCCTGGCGGTGTCTGGGCGCCCCTGCCCCTGGCGACGGGGCAATGGCGCTGCGCAATTCTCTTACTCAAAAGAGTAAACACAGATAACTGAAGATAACTAATAAAAATCATGATTTTAAATAGTTTATTTCTATGGGTCTTAATCGCCTACAATCAAGGTGTCATGAATCTGTGCTCCTCTGGAGACTCTAGGGGAGAACCGTGTCCATGTCTCTCTCAGCTTCTAGGGGCCCTGCATTCTGAGACTCATGCCTCTTGCTCCACCTTTAGAGCCAGCAGGGCGACATCTTCAAATCTCTCTTTTCTGACCTCTATTTCCATGGTCACTTCTCTTTTTCTGACTCAGACCCTCCTGTCTCCCTCTCTTAAGGATTGGTGATTACATTGGGCCCACTGTACAAACCAGAATAATCTCCCCATCTCACACCCTCGATTTAAGCACATTTACAGAACCTCTTTTGCCACTCAGGTAACAAATTCACCATTTCCAGGGGTTAGGAGGGGAAAAAGAAATGAAATAAAGTAAAAACGTTTGCTTCCAGTTTCAGCATTAAGAGAACAATTAAATGACAAAAAGGTAAAAGATTGGTGTCAGAATACAGGCAAACAGACATTCTCATATATAGCTGGCTGGTCAGAATGGCAGTTGAAAAATCAGCAATTGTTGAAAACTTGACCCAGAAATCCTACGTCGACGACTCCATCCCTCAGGAGGACAAGCACCAGTGCCTAGTATACATGAATATGAATATTCACTGCAATAGTCTCCAAATCTGCAAAACTTGAAAATTGCCCAAGTATATGTGTCCATCCACAATAGAATTCTTGAATAAATCAAGGTACATCCACCCATGTAGTAGAATATTACTCAGCCATGAAAGAATTAATGAAATCCCTGTGCATCAGTTTGGATGGATGTCCATATGTCAGATTAAAAGAAGTAAGCTGCAAAGCAGTAGTTCCACGTGTGGTTTCCAGACCAGTGACATCAGGATCACCAGGGGCCGTTTATTAATGCAAATTCTCAGGCCCCACTTCTTACCCACTGACTCAAAATATCCGGGGGCCATTCAACAAGCCTGCCAGAAAGTGTGATCCATGCTGATATGTGAGAAACACTACCGTAGCATAATAACTACACTATTATCCATTTTTTGAAAGAAATTACATAATACTGAAAATTTGTCTATAATAAATTCTTTGAAGTAGAGGCATGAATGAAAAAGTATGCACATTTTAAGTGTTGATAAATATAACCAAATTGCCCTCTAAAAAGCTTATATATATTTTTAAAATATATATATATTTAAAATATTTTTTTATTGATTTCAGAGGGAGAGTAGGGGAAAGAGAGAGAAACATTAATGATGAGAAACAAACATCAAATGGCTGCCTCCTGCATGCCCCCACTGAGGATCGAGCCCACAACCTGGGCATGTGCCTTGACCATGAATCATACTGTGACCTCCTGGTTCATAGGTAGATTCTCGACCACTGAGCAACACCGGCTGGGCTTAAATATATATATATATTTTTTTTTTTTTTTAAATATATTTTTTATTGATTTTTTACAGGGAGGAAGGGAGAGGGATAGAGAGTTAGAAACATCGACGAGAGAGAAACATCGATCAGCTGCCTCCTGTACACCCCCCACCGGGGATGTGCCCGCAACCAAGGTACATGCCCTTGACTGGAATCGAACCTGGGACCCTTCAGGCCGCAGGCCGACGCTCTATCCACTGAGCCACACCGGCTAGGGCTTAAATATATTTTTATTGATTTCAGAGAGAGGACGGGAGAAGCAGAGAGAGAGACATTAATGATGAGAGAGAATCATTGATCGGCTGCCCCTTGCACAACCCCTCCTGGGGACCAAAACCTGATCTCGTGGTTAATGAGTCTAAGCTCAGACAATGAGCCACACTGGTTGGGTGAGGTTATATATTTTTTAAAAAAAATCACCTCTATGCTATCTCAAAGACACTCTTCTTTTTTTACAGCTGCATAATATTCCATTGTGTAAATGTACCACATCTTTTTTTATCCACTCATCTACTTATGGGCTCTTGGGCTGTTTCAAGATCTGAAAAAAAAAAAAAAAAAAAGATGGAACTTTTTTTTTTTAAATATATTTTTATTGACTTTTTACAGAGAGGAAGGGAAAGGGATAGTTAGAAACATCCATCAGCTGCCTCCTGCACGCCCCCTACTGGGGATCAAGCCTGCAACCAAGATACATGCCCTCTACTGGAATCGAACCCGGGACCTTTCAGTTCACGGCCCGACGCTCTATCCACTGAGCCAAACCAGTCAGGCAAAAAGATGGAACTTTTATCCTTTAAGACAGCATGGAGGGACCTGGAGAGTATTATGCTAAGTGAAATAAGCCAGTGAGAGAAAGACAAGTATCACATGATCTCACTTACATGTGGAATCTAATGCACAAAATAAGCTGAGAAACAAAATAGATCCAGAGACACTGAAGCATGTAACAGGCTGACAAACTTCACAGGGTGAGGTGACAGGAAGAGACTAACCAAAGAACTTATTGGGTACACACATAAGCCATGGACACAGACAATGGTGTGGTGAAAGCCTGGGGTGGGAGGCGGGAGGGCTGGAGGAGGTTATTGGGGTGGGAAAGGGGACATATACAATACTTTCAACAATAAAGAATTATAAAATAAAATAAAATAAAATAAAATAAAATAAAATAAAATAAAATAAAATAAAATAAAAATGAGCATGTAAGGAGTAATGTGAAAGATGCTGGGTGTCTAAAAGAGGGTCATCTTTAGCTCTTTGGGATGGATTCCAGGAACTCTGGGGTGTAGAAAAAAGGAAGCAAGCTATGATGACCACTTTCTGGATGTTTCTAAGAACAATTTACTAAACTATAAAGCTTTAGAAAGCATTATGCAAGTGAGAGGCAAAAAAACATACTCCCTACCTAAAGCCAATTTTGTCAATCTACCATAAGCCTCTAGATAACTTCTGTATAGAAATTGGTGAAAACAACAATTATTGAAACAGGTAGAGGATGTCTTAATTCATTTATCTTCAAACAAGGTAATGCATAATGAGACTAAAGCAAATACTTTTTTAAGCCCTCAAAACTTAGGTATTGATTTGTGGAAACCCCTTTCACGTCCGCGTGATCCAGGGTTCCGGTTCAGGGTTCGGGTTCTGGAGAAGGCCGCACACAAATGAAAGAGACTAGAAAAGCATTAATTTGGGAAATGGGGGCCAGGCGGTAGTCCAACTCTAGTGGGAGGACTACTACTCACTCTGGCTTCGCCATCCCTTTTATTTAGATTATGGGATACACCCAGGAAACTCCAATAGAAGCTAATCATTGAATTTAGGACTAACAGGTGGGGGCTTCAATTAAGGTTGACCAGCCCTCGGAATTCCCTGTCCACAGCTTTCTACAATGATCGGCTTCCAGCATTGATTTATTTATTTAACATTATTGATGTTATTGATGAAATAATTACATATGGTTGCAGTTCTTCAACTATGTCTCTGTGCTCCATAACATTCTGGAGAGGTAGTGGAGGCTTTATTAAAAGGTCTTAAAACAAACTTTCAGCTACGATAGAAATATTTTAGAGCACTATTAGAAAGAGCATCCTGACAGACCTTTGAGGAGACTTAGTGTAGATGTCAGATTCTCAATGAAAATGACTTATTTTAATGTCACTGAAGTAGTTGGCAAAAAATCAGCAGCTACTTAAAAATCTAGTGAATCATGTTTAACGGTATTATTTTGACAGGACAGTTCTTTCCAGTCTCTGGTGCATACAAAAATCTCTCAATTTCAGATTCTTAGGGAAGCCCAGCCAGTGTGGCTCAGTGGTTGAGTGTTGACCTATGAACCAGATGTCACGGTTCAATTCCTGGTCGGGCACATGCCTGGGTTGCAGAGGTTATAAGCTCGATCTCCAGTGTGGGTTGTGCAGGAGGCAGCTAATGAATGATCCTCTCTCATCATTGATGTTTCTATCTCTCTCTCTCCCTGTCCCTTCCTCTCTGAAATCAATAAAAATATTTTTAAAAACAAGATTCTTAGGGGAAAATGTTATATATTAGGCACTTTGCCCAAGACAAAAGAACTTAAGACACAGTCCAAAAGGAGATTACATTTTCATTGGGGAGGTTAGGGATAAAGGCATGCAGAACTAAACAGCATATAATAGACTATAGTGCACAGGATAATATAGAGAACTAATAATAAATTAGCAAATTACTATCACAGATAATGCAAGAAATTTAGGTTAACTAGGTATCCTAGAATGAGAGGGAAATGAATCCTTAATTGGAAAAAGGGAAACCTGAGAATATGGTTAGGAAACAGAAGATAAGGGCTTTTTATTTCAGACAGGGTGGAGGGTGTTGTGTGAGCTATAGGATTATATAGATAATCCAGTAACCTGAGGCAGGATTCAGATCTGGGGTGGGCTCCTTGATTGGGGTAACTCAGTTAGTTCTGGGCACTAATATGTTTCCCCTAAAAATGTTGTAATATACTTAAGAAAAATTTTTTGCAATGATGCTATCACTCCATACACTGTAAAAGAGGGCCTGTGTAATCTGCTAATTCTAGTAATCTGCTTTTTATCCATCTAAGAAAGATGACTCAAAAGTCCTTTCATTCCTACCATGCCTGCCTAAATTCAAAACATCCCATTGTTTTTATCCAAAGTCGGTTTCCTTGTGATGATGGCCACAGGTCTGCCCCTGGGACGCTGGCTGCTGGCCTGCCCATTGCAGCCGAGCCAGGTCCACAGCCCTTCAGAGCCAAGGTAGGGAACCCGCAAGGAGGGGAGATTCGCCCCATGAGCCCCAGCGGCCAGGCGCCCAGGACGAGTCCTGGGCCAGGGCTGTGTGACCAGGCGCGCGTCACATGAAGCTCTCAGTTCCCGGAGCAGATGCGCACCTGTCCCTGTGCTGGGCACTCGCCTGGGACCGGCACAGGCGCAGCCACCGTCCAGCAGCCCATCCCGACCAGCCCATCCCGCCGGGGACCCGGGAAAATAATGCAGAAGCTGGCGTGTGGCGGACCCCACCCTACCGTGGTACATTCTCCTACATGCACTCACATCCTCCAGCCTGCCCCCGCAGCCATTTCCAGACGCTTGAGACCAAAGTCCCCGCAGCCAGACCTCTCCAACTGTCCCAGGCACCTCATTCATCCGGTTGTAGTTAGAGATTAGTCTCAACGATTCGTTTTCTAATGAATCACTAAAATTTCAAGATAACAGAGCTTTACATTGCTACAGAATAACAAATGTTTTCAAGCTTATTTTACATAAGTGAAATGTCTTCTTTATTGGGAGAAACTATCCAACAACTGTTATAGGATTAAGTCAAACTATTGTAAATGTCTACGTTAATCTGTTTATAAGTTTTAGTGACTTTTCATTCTTGCACTCATCATTAATGTACATTAATGTCTAATTGGATTCAGGAATTATGGCAAACAGTAGCTTTTCACCTCACGGGGATACATGCATTTTTCTTCACCCCCTGCAGAGAAGTAGGGCCTTGCAATGACTTTTTATCTATCTATCTATCTATCCAAAATAGTATTTTTATTGATTTGAGAGAGGAAAGGAGAGGGAGAGAGAGATGGAAACATCAATGATGAGAAAGAATAATTGATCAGCTGCCTCCTGCACGCCTCCTATGGGAGACTGAACCCACGATCCAGGCATGTGCCCTTAACCGGAATCGAATTCCGGACCCTTCAGCCCACAGGCCGATGCACTATCCACTTAGCAAAACTGTCTAGGGCTACTTTTAGAAAATGGAATGAGAGAAAAGTGTATGTCTCTTTCTGGTGTTGGCCTTCAGTGCTCCCTCTTTCCCTAGTTGTAGTGACCCAGTGCTGTGATGACACGTGACTGAGGGAGTTAGATCCCTGAGTGGGTAATGGAGCAGCCCCTGCTGGCCTATTCTGCACTTTACAAGAGTAAGCACCTGAGATCACCACAGCATAGCAGGGCGACTCTGATCAATGCAGTGGTCCCTTGTACCTCAATGGAAGCTCTGCTGAGCATCTTTTCAAGATATGCTTGATAGACAAATAGTAGAGAGATAGGCAGAGTAAAACTTTATTTCCAAATATTGTAAACAATACACATATAGGCATACAAACAGAAGCACGTTCTCAAAGGTTGGCAATTTCGCATAATGTAAAAAATGATTGTGACTTTTTGAGGTTATACAGGGATTGTCAAAGGCAGGTTTACACCCTGGCCGGGTGGCTCAGTTTGTTGGAATGTGGTCTCCTACACCAAAAAACTAGATTTGATTCCCATTCAGGGCACGTAGGTATCAGGTGCAATCCTCGGTCAGGGTGAGTATAAGAAGCAACTGATTGAGGTTTTCCTCTCTCTCTCCCTTCCTCTCTCTATAAGTCAATAAACTTATCACCAGGTGAGGATTTAAAACAATATAAACCTCTACCTCCTATTTTTACCACCCAAAAATGCCTGCCAGCATCAAATCCCTCAGAATTCAGGACATCTGCATAAGAAGTGTCTGGGGATTGGGATGACCATCTGGTGTCCAATATGTCACACTTTTTCTATCACTTGAGATAATGAGACTTGGATGGGCAGTTTCAGGATCCAATGTCACCTCTACCTGAAACTTGCGGGTCATTTTACACAGGCCCAAATAATGTGGGGGGAGAGTGAAAATCACCTTCTTTAATTCACATAAAAACACTGCAGGGGTCTCTAGGTTTCCATAGCTGTTATGAATCATTTCAATACCCGTGAGTAAATCCAGGTCTGTCTGCAAACACTTCTCTTCTATTTCAATTAACAGATTGCTTAGCCTGAACATATGGTATGAAATTTGCCTTCCATTTTCACTTAGTTTTTCTTCAACATCATTCTCTTCTATAAGTACATCGTTATCAAGTTCATCGTGCTCTATTTCCAAGAAAGACTTAAGTTCTTTACATTCAAAGTCCAGTTTCTCCCTCCATTTTCCCATCTTTCTCTTCACTTCCCAAATATTTGCAACTTGGATTTTATGTACCTTTTCAACATTTTCAAGGTGATTAGTGAGGGCCGCCATATACTTTTTGAGCATCCTCCTGTGACTAGCTGCAGCTTCCTCAATGGGGATCAGGGGCTGATCCTGGTGGGCAGACGAGACCCTGCACTGGGCACACAACAGCTCCAGGTCCTTCAAACAGAACAGGGTCAGAACCTCATTGTGCTTCCCACACAGGGGTATTTCTTCCTGCAATTTCCTCTGGCTCCCTGAGGTAGGGATATGCTTAACAATCTCAGACATGTGAGCGAGGAAAAGTGAGAAGCTGAGGTCTGCTCATACCTCCCTCTCTGTGGAAGTTACTAGGAGCTTCCAAGAAGAGTTCCAGTGGGCAGCTGACATCCAGTCTTTCCACTGTACCCAAGGGTGGGATCTGGACAGTGAGGACCACTGTCGCTCCGCAGCGGTTTTGCCCTGAGCATCAGCATTTAAAAAATTAAGGGAATAAAGAGCTCTGTTAGGTATGTTAGCAGGGGTATCTACATACTCCCCCTTTCTTATTTTTTCAACTAGCCTTTTTAAAGTCTGATGAGCTCGCTCAACTATTCCCTGTCCTTGAGGATTGTATGGGATGCCCGTTTTATGCTGGATTCGAAAAGTAGCACAAAACTTCTGGAATGCCGTACTTGTGTAGGCTGGACCATTGTCAGTTTTAATGGTATGGGGTATGCCTAGGAAAGTAAAAGCTTGTAAACAGTGAGCAATAACATGTTTAGCAGCTTCTCCTGTACGAGGGGATGCAAAAATAAAGCCAGAAAAAGTGTCAATAGAAACATGGACATAAGTTTGTTTTCCGAAAGATGGAATATGGGTTACGTCCATCTGCCACAGTTGGCCTGGTTTGTAGCCTCGCGGATTGACTCCTTCTGTGGGAGGAATGAATGTGGTTAAAGGGCATTGAGGACAGAGTTTAACAATTTGCCGAGCCTGTTCCTTTGTGATTCGAAACTGCTGGCGCAGGCCAGTGGCATTTTGATGATGGAGAGAATGTGAGGCTTTGGCTGTATCTAAAGGAGATAATGCTAAATAGGCAGTTTTAATAAGTTGATCAGCGTAAGTATTTCCTGTAGAAAGAGATCTGGGCAAATCTGTATGAGCTCGTATATGGCCAAAGAAACAAGGGTGAGAACGTTTCCTGAGTAAAGCTTGAACCTGTAGTAGGAGAATAATCACTTCGGATCAGTCAGTGTCATGTAAATTAGCAGTTTCTAAGTGAATTATAATATTTACAATATAACGAGAGTCTGAGTAAAGGTTAAAAGATTGAGTGGAAAGTTTGCGTAACGCTTGATGTACTGCTTCGAGCTCTACGCGTTGTGCTGAAGTGTGGTTAGTCTGAAAAACAAAGGGTTGATTATTGATAACTAGGGCAGCTGTGCCATTATTAGAGCCATCAGTAAACACCAGAACTGCATGAGGAATTGGTTGAGTCATGACTACTTTGGGGAAAATGAAGGAATGTTCTGTAAAAAATTGTATGAGTTTATTAGATGGGTAGTGAGAGTCTACTGTACCGTGATAGCCTAGGAATGAAAGAGGCCATTTATCATCTATATGAATTAGCCATTGCCTTTGTTGAGCCTTATAGGGTACTACGATGGTATGGGGCTCTTGACCAAAAAGTTCCAGAGATCTAAGACGTCCTGCAAAAATAAGATCTGCTACTGCTTCTGAGTAAGGATAAACTACCTTTTTCGGGGAGGAGTGCGGATGATCCACTCCAAAGGCCCCTGTTGCCATAAGAGGCCAGCAGGATATACTGGCGTAGCCAATACTAAATACAGCCATGGCTGTCAGTAATCAATTTTTTTGTACAAATTGTTTCTTTGAGGCAGCTTCTATGTGGCAGATAGCCTTGTGAGCTGCAGGAGTAAGCTGACAAGGGGAGAGCGGGTCGCTATCCCCACGAAGAATATCAAATAAAGGTTTAAGGTCGTTAGTAGTTATGCCTAAATTTGGCCTAATCCAGTTGATATCCCCTAAAAATTTTTGAAAACCATTTAAAGTCTCTAGCTTGTCTATCCTGAGTTGAATCTTTTGAGGACGAATTTTTCTTCCTTCTATGATATGTCCAAGATATAGGTAAGGGTCTCGTCTTTGAACTTTTTCAGGTGCAATAATTAATCCAGATTTAAGAAGAGCCTGTTGTAAGTCATCATACACTTGTTCTAATTGACATTCCGTATAGTGAGCTAAAAGGATGTCATCTATATAGTGTATGATATAAGCCTGCGGATGTTTCTCTCGAATCCGCGAATTGCCTAACAAACTTGACACAGGGTAGGGCTGTTAGCCATTCCCTGAGGCAATACCTTCCAATGATAGCGGCGTATGGGTTCCGGAAAATTAATAGATGGGACACTGAATGCAAAGCATTTGCAATCAGAGGGGTCTAGAAGAATAGTGAAAAAACAATCCTTTAAATCTAGTACTAATAGCTCCATCCCATTAGGGATTGCTATAGAGGAAGGGAGACCAGGCTGTAAAGGTTCCATAATTTCCATAGTCTGTTAAGGTTCCATAATTTCCATAGTCTTGTTTATTGCCCTTAAATCTTGTAAAAGATGCCAGTTTCCTGATTTCTTTTTTATGATAAAAATAGGAGTATTCCAAGGACTGGTAGTCTCTTCTATATGTCCTAGCCAGAGTTGCTCCTGTACTAACTCATGAGCAGCTTGTATTTTTTCTTTGGAAAGGGGCCACTGCTCTACCCATACAGGTCATTTGACTTCCAAGGTATCTTGTCAGCTGTGTGGATAACAGGAGAAACAATGACCCCCCCTAAAAATTTCCCTGAGCTGGGGTGGTAACAAGGGCAACACTCAGGGCAGACAGAATGTCTCATCCCCATAAATTCACAGGGATCCCTGGCAAGACATATGGCTGAAATAACCCAGAGTGACCTTCATTGTCTTGCCACTTTAACATTTGTGAACTCTGTAAAGGAGAGTTGGTCTGACCTATTCCTTGAAGTTGTGTCATAGCTTCTCTACAGGGCCACTGTTTAGGCCAGTGAGCTAAGCTTATGACAGAAATATCTGCTCCTGTATCTAAAATCCCTGTAAATCTTTTCCCTTGTATAAGTAAAGTTCTCTCAGGCCTTGCATGAGAAATAGCTTGTACCCAATATGCCTTGTCCGAGGAGCCAAAACCCCTGGCTCCCCGATACTCTGTGGAAAGTAAATTGCCTGTGGCAGGCAGTGGGAGCAAAATCAATTGAGCAATTTTTATATCTGAGGTGATGGTGATGATATTTCTGGGAGCAGAGGCCATAATTTTAATTTCCCCTTCATAATCCGCATCAATTACTCCTGGAAAAACTTGTAATCCTTTCATAGTTAAGCTGCTTCTACCTAGTAGAAGGCCAAACATCCCTTTAGGAGTAGTTCCATACACTCCTGTAGGGATGGCCTGTGGCCCCAATTCTGGAGTTAACACATATCGCCCTATGGATCTGAGGTCCAATTCGGCACTTCCGGGGGTTGCTCGGAATAACTCTTGTATTCGTTTTGCTCCCTGGGGCAGGCTGGGTGTTGTGCAGCCAGCTGGCCTTGAGATGGCACAGGGACAGGAGGGTAAACACCTGAATGAATTTTAAAAAATTTTCTACTTGCTTGTTATTAATCTTAGTTCCTTTACTGTTGAGCATAGACTTTAACATTTGCCCATAAAGGGCATTTTCCCTAGATTCTAGCTGTCCCATGCTTTACTCCTGACTATCAAAAAATTGTTCCTCCTTTACTTTAACAAGTGCACTCTTTATCCAGAGGAGTTCCTCACCATCTGCTTCCCAAGTCCTCAAGTCCCTGTTCAGGTGCCAATTGCCAGGACCAACCTGACAGGTTGAACCGGGCTGAGGTAGGGAGGTGGGAATTGAGAAAAGAAAGAAAGACAGGAGAGCAGGATCGGGAGGACTACAGATCATCGAAAGACTGCAGCAAGTTTATTAACTGTGTAATGCCTTTTATACACAAAACACTGAATAGGAGGTCTGTCAAGAGGAATGTATTCTTTGTTCCTCTTAATCTCTAAGGGAGAGACAGAGCAGAAGGACAAATTCTCAGTACAGCAAATCTCAGTAAATAGTTACAGACTTCTTGGTAAGCAATGAAAGGTTGCTCTCATTCTACTGATAACCGCCATCAAAACAAGCCTGGGAAAACTGTGTGGGTAGGGGACAGCCTTGCTAGTCCCTTCAGGTGCAAGGACCGTGTCAGGGTGTAATTAAGTCTTTCCATCTCTACCTATGTGAGACAAGGGGACTCCCCAAAAGCAAGAGGGAATGAGGCTGCAGATGAAGCGGCCTGGGAGGCTGCCGTAAAACCAGTGGGGCCTCTACAGATTCTAGTGACTCTTCCAAACCCTGACCTACCCACCTCACCAGCTTACATAGAAACCCAATCTAGAAAAGCTGAAATCCATAACCAATCTTTACTCAAGTTCTTACAGGCTTTACAGTCTACCCAGAAAGCAGTCCAGAAGCTTATCCTACTAAGTCTGAAGCAGCACAGATAGTAGTTAAGAAATTAGTCTCAGAAATTATCCCCAGGTTTGGCCTTCCTGTTGTGATGGGGTCCGACAATGGCCCGGCATTCATTGAATTAACTCCTTTGACCAAGGTGACTGTGACCCTTGTTCCTAAAACTCATACTACCAAACCAGGCCGGAGACCTATCCTAGACACTCTGGATGCGGTTTTTAACTTTTTAAATCAGACTTCCCCAAATGCTACCAGAGACTGTTGGTTGTGTTTAAACCCAGAACCCCCCTACTACATTGGAATAGGGGCAAATGCTACTGTTGGTTCAGATTCATCAGACATTAGAAATGTTTCAATTACAAACCCCCCACAAGGGGTGTGCAGATGGGGGCACACCCCAAAATTAACCCTTGGGGATTTCCAGGGACGAGGTACTTGTGTTATGTCCTCAGAGTTTGATTTATCAAAATCCCCCTACGGTGAATCCTGTTCCTCAGTACTGAGGTTTGGTCAGGACAATGAAGAGGAGACAGACCGGTACCTAGTGGCCCCTGAAGGTACCTGGTTGGCGTGCACCACAGGAATCACCCCTTGTGCCTCTCCTCTGACACTGATGCACCCACGCAAGCTTTACTTATGCATCTTAGCTCATATCCTACCCCAGGTATATTACTATTCTGGGGAAGGTGGGCGCACGCACCTAGGTCTAGCCCCTGGGCGAGTTCGTAGAGCCCCGGTAATTGTCCCCCTGCTTGTCGGGTCTAGGAATAGCCGGATGAGCTGCAATAGGCACTGCAGCACTGGTCACGGGGAACAAAACCTTTAAGGAACTTAGCAGCCAATTAGATTTAGACTTAAGCACCTTAGAGGAGAATGTAAACTGCTTAGAGGATTCTCTCAGTTCCTTAGCAGAAGTAGTCTTACAAAACAGAAGGGGTTTAGACTTATTGTTCATGAAGCAAGGAGGACTCTGTATGGCCTTAGGAGAAACTTGCTGTTTTTATACCAGCCATTCCGGGGTCATCAAAGAAAGCCTAAGTCAACTCAGAAAAAGACTCCAAGATAGATAGGAAAGGCAAAGAACTGAGAGAAACTGGTATGAAAATCTATTCTCTTGGTCCTCATGGCTAACAACACTCCTAACATCTCTAGCAGGACCTTTGATCTTATTGCTAATAGCAGCAACATTTGGGCCCTGTCTTATAAATAGTCTCACCAACTATGTACAAAGGCGGATACAGGCAATAAAGCTGATGGTCCTGCGCACTCACTATCATCATGTCTGCACTGATGATAAAGAAACAATGATTTGATTCTCCCATAAAACCAGTGGGCAATGTTAGAGAGTGGGAATTTTTGAGCACTCCGGAGAGGCCGTGGACTATGCCCCAGATAGGGTTGTCAGTGCTGATACCAGGCCAGGCCTTGAGATATGGTCTCATGGCCCCTTTCCTCTTGCACCTCACAAAATAGTCTTGCAAGATAGAACACTGTCAGCTTTCTAAAGAACAGGAAAACCCTGTAAATAACATGGTCGTCAATAGCATGGCCCTGACATTATTTGGGAAAAACTGTTTTGTCTTGGGTTACTTATTCTGCAAAAACAGGATGTGGTTAATGTGCTTAAAGTGGTCTTGCACAAAGGGTTGGGGCTGCTCTCTGACCTCCCTGTGTGGAGAGAGAGCAGTCGCTGGCCGGCAATAAAGGCTCCCTAAATTTTAATTTGGTCTGAACTCCAGTGGTCTTTACTCGCGTTCGCTCCACAAGTTTGAGCTAGCCTAACCACAGGAAGCAAACAAGCAGAAATAATAAAATGTTTCTGGACTCAAAAGTGGAGTCCTGGGAAACCAAAGGAGGGCCTACAGCAATAAGGTGTACTGACACTGAAACAGGAAGTTCAGCACAGAAATAGAGAGAGAACACATAGAAACAGGGAAAGTTCAGGTCCTTTGCTGGGCAAGAACAATTAAGGGAATCAATCAGGTGATGTCACAGGCAGGCTTGTAGCAAATATACCCCTGGACTACAAGGCTTTAACAGGTAGCCCATTATAATCTCCCCCTAACCCCCATGAGGTCACATGCTTCAGGCATTATAAATCCAAGCAGAATACCTGCTTGGTGTGCACGTGCTTCCAGACCACCTGTGTGCAAGCTTCTACCTAGAAGTAAAGATATTTGCCTTGCTGCCTGGCCCCTGAGTATGTATTGTGTTCTTCCAGTACCCCAGTATTTGGGGGCTCGCCTTATTTCTTACAGAAGAGAGAAATCTGTGTTTGACTGGAGTGTGGTAGTGGGTGAGGCCATTTGAAATGAACCCAGGCATTTAAGGAAGAAATATCTTCTCACACACAGCAACTAATGATTTCAGGTAATGACTGCTCTTCTGACCAAGAAAGCTGCTTAGTTGGCTGCATGTTCTCTGAGCTTCCAAATCTGGAGAAGCTTTTGTCCAGCTGAGCTGTGACTGGCTGCAGGTTGGGGGAAGGGCTTCTCTTGGAAGCTGGAATTAAAAGATCAGGGGACTCACAGGACTCACAGGCCACCAGCAAAGTGAGGACTGAGATTTCCAGTGCATCCACTTCTCACTGCAGAGCCCAGCTTCCCGAAGAAACCCACCTCAGTCCCGTCCTTCTTTCAGGGCCCAATGGCGGTTGATGCAGCTCTGGCAGGACTCCCGGCAGAAACCAACTGTCCCATCTGCCTGGATGGCCTGCGAGACACTGTCACCATCGAATGTGGGCACAACTTCTGTCGCTCCTGCATCCGGCAGTCCTGGGCTGATCTACAGGACAGGTTCCCTTGCCCTGTGTGCCATCACTCATGCCAAGAGAGGTGCTTGAGGAGGAGGAACCAAGATGGTGGCATAGGTAAACACCCGAACTTGCTGTTTCGCACAACCACATCAAAACTACAACTAAAAGAAAAAATGGATATCATCCAGAACCACGGGAAGGCTGGCTGAGTAGAAGTTCTACAACAAGAAGGAAAGAGAAAAGCGCATCTAGACTGGTAAAAGGTGCAGAGGTGCAGAAAAGCAAAGGTACGGAGGCGCACGCAGAAACGGGCTGGAAACTGGGTACACTGTGGTCTTTTTTAATTGGGAGAAAGACACAAGCTCCCAACTGCTCTGAACTCCAGTTCCAGCTGAGACTCTGGAGACCCAGACTCATATGGGGAGAAACTGGACTGTCTGGCATCAGGCCAGAATGCGAGGGCAGCTTTCTCTGAGGTGGTCACAGCGTTCATTGTTCCTGCATGGGGTCGAGGGACACAGAGACCCAGGGACCATTGCTGTTTGCACTGCCCTGTGATTCCCTGAGACCATGCCCCAGCCAATTTACAACCCCACCCAATCTGTGGGCAGAGGCATTTGGATATGAATGACCTGGCCTTTTGCAACCTAACCTAACAAACTGCAGCTGGGTCAAAGAACCCCAGAGCTTCCAAAAGAAGGCCTAAGGCTAGTCAGCGGCTTGCATTGCTCCACAGCTGTACCTCATCTGGGCACCTCCAAACCCCAAACTAAGAGGAGGAATCTGCAGATCTCTCTGTAGCTCCTGCTGGGTGGCCTCAGGCAGGGATTGACTTTGCACCTCCTTGGAGATGCAAGAGCCAGTTCACCCAGTGGTCAAAGTGAGACCACACCAGAATACAACTCTTCAGAACCATAAGAGATACACTCAGGGGGCAGACTCAGTGAGCACCAAAGCCCCACTGAAGCAAGTCCTGCCCCATAAGGGTGTTTCCAGCATAGCACCCTTGTAGACACAACTGGTCCTCACAGCCAATTGGTCTGGAGGTCAATTCTGCCCAGTGATACCAACAACAATCAAGACTTAACTACAACAAGACTGTGCACACAGCCCACAAAGGGGTGCACCAAGAGTGACCACCTCAGGTGACTGGGGAGGCTGAGCCACTGGGCTGTATAGGACATCTAGCACACAAAGCCACTCTATCAACACATGGAAGCAGCCAAAATGCAGAGACAAAGAAACATGTCACAAATGAGAGGAATGGAGGAAGCAAACTACTGGATATAGAGTTAAAACCACAGTTATAAGGTTACTCAAGAATTTTCTAGAAACCTCTGAGAAATTTAGTGAGACCCTCAAGGATATGAAAAAGGACCAATTAGAAATTAAGCATACACTGGCTGAAATAAAGAATAATATACATAGATCCAACAGCAGACTAGAGAATCCCAAGAATCAAGTCAAAGATTTGAAATACGAAGAAGCAAAAAACACCCAACTGGAAAAACAAAAAGAAAAAAGAATCCAAAATTATGAAGATAGTGTAAGGAGCCCCTGGGACAACTTCAAGTGTACCAACATCCAAATTATGGGGGTGCCAGAAAAAGAGAGAGAGCAAGATATTGAAAACCTATTTGAAGAAATAATGACAGAAAACTTCCCCTACCTGGTGAAAGAAATAGACATACAAATCCAGGAAGCACAGAGAACCCCAAACAAGAGGAATCCAAGGAGGACCACACCAAGACACATCATAATTAAAATGCCAAGGGCAAAAGACAAAGAGAGAATATTAAAAGCAGCAAGAGAAAAACAGTTAGTTACCTACAAGGGAGTACCCATAGGACTGTCAGCTGATTTCTGAACAGAAACTATGCAGCCCAGAAGGGAGTGGCAAGAAGTATTCAAAGTGATGAATAGCAAGAACCTACAACCAAGATTACTCAACAAAGCTATCATTCAGAATTGAAGGTAAGATAAAGAGCTTCACAGATAAGAAAAAGCTAAAGGAGTTCATCACCACCAAATCAGTGTTATATGAAATGCTGAAGGGTGTTCTTTAAGAAGAGGAAGAAGAAGAAAAAGGTAAAGATAAAAATTATGAACAACAAAGTGACAACAAATACATATCTATCAACAAGTGAATCTAAAAATCGAGTGAATAAAAAATATGATGAACAGAATAAACTCGTGAATATAATAGAATCAGGGGCATAGAAAGGGAGTGGACTGACAATTTTCCCGGGGGAAGGAGGTGTGGGGGGTGCAGGAAGAGACTGGACAAAAATCGAACACCTATGGACAAGGACAATGGGGGGGGGGGGGGAGAGGGTAAGGGGATGGGGTGGGGTGGGAACCCGGTGGATGGGAGATTCGCCCTATGCGCCCCCGGTGGGATAAAGCGGAGCCTAGTGACTGGGTGCCCAGGATGCGCAAGGAGCCAGGGCTGTCAGGCCAGGCGCACTTCAGGGAAGTTCTCAGCTCCCGGGGCAGATGTGCACCTGGGCTGGGCACTTGCCTGGGACCAGGCATGTGCGAGCCCCACAGGACCCCGGAAAATAAGGCCAAAGCTGGCTTGTCGCGGACCCCATCCCACCCTGATGCCTGCTCTTACAACCCCGCGCACTGGGCCAGCCCCGCTCAGGAAGCACTGCCTCCTGCCCTGGTGGCTATAGGGGAGGGTAGCTCCCCCCGGCTCCCCGCCCCCCGCAGTCTCCCCTAACGCATTTGGGACCAGCCACCACCCAACTCCCCTGGCTCCTCCACTTTTGAGCACTCAGATCCTCCAGTCTGCGCCCCCCTCCGCCATTTCCGGACCCTCGAGATCAAAGCCCCAGCCAGCTTGACCTCTTCACCTCTTCCCAGGGGCCTCAATCATCCCATTGTATTTAGACATTAGTCTCAATGATTCGTTTTCTAATGGATCACCAACATTTCAAAATAATAGAGCTTCACATTGCTACCAAATAATGAATGTTTTAAGGCTTATTTTACTTAAATGAAATATCTGCTATAGGATTAAGTCAAACTATTGTAAATGCCCATGTTAATCTATTTACAAGTTTTAAGAACTTTTCATTCTAGCACCCATCATTAATGTACATTTCACTAATGTCTAATTGGAATCAGGAATTATAGCAAACAGTAGCTTTTCACCTCCCAATAGATGCATTCTTCTTCACCCCCTGCAGAGAAGTAGGGCCTTGCAATGGCTTTTAGAAAATGGAAAAAGAGAAAAGTGTGTGTCTCCTCCTGGTGTTGGCCTTCAGTTCTCATGGTGGCCCTTCAGTGCTCCCTCTTTCTCTAGTTGTAGTGACCCAGTGCTGTGACAACACATGACTGAGGGAGTTAGATCCCTGGGTGAGTAATGGAGCAGCGCCCTGCTGGCCTCCATTACACTTGACAAGAATAAGCATCTGAGATCACCACAGCATAGCAGGGCGACTCTGATCAATGCAGTGGTCCCTTGTACCTCAATGAAAGCCCTGCTGAGCATCTTTTCACGATATGGAGATAAACAGTACAGAGACATGCAAACTACAACTTTATTTCCAAACATTGTTAACAATACACATACAGGCATACAAACAGAAGCATGGTCTCAAAGGTGGGCAATTTCACATAAGGTCAAAAGCAACTATGTGACCTTTGGAGGTCATACAGAGATTGACAAAGGCAGGTTTTCAGCCCTGGCCAGGTGGCTCAGTCTGTTGGAATGTGGTCTCTTACACGAAAAAGTTCGCAGATTGGATTCCCATGCAGGGCACATAGTTTTCAGGTTCAACCTGATCAGGGCAAGTACAGGAAGGTACTGATCGGTGCTTCTCTCTCACATAGATGTTTCTCTCTCTCTCTCCCTTCCTCTCTCTATATATCAACAAACATATCATCAGGTGAGGATTTAAAACAAAAGTATACAGTATTTACAGTGGTTAATACACAAAAGTTTATTCTTGTATTATTTGTTATTTATTATTGTACATATTTGTATCACTACTATCAACCTGCTTTTGCTCAGCCCTGTACATGAAAATTTTATGAGACAAAAATAAGACAATTAGAATTCCAAGAAAATTATACGGAAATAATAAAAAGTAAATAATGTGTTTCTTTTTAAAAATATAAAACTTTTATTGGTTTCAGAAAGGAAGAGGGAAAGAGAAGCATCAGTGATGAAAATTATCCATTGTCTGCCTCCTGCACGCCCCCTACTGGGTATTGAGCCAGCAACCAGGGCAAGTGCCTTGACTAGAAATCAAACCATGACTCCTGGTTCATAGGTCAGTGCTCAACCACTGAGACACCACAGCTGGACTAGAATGTGTTTCTTACCAAAACTTCTTAGATCAGTTAAATCTACAACACAGCCTCCCTAGAACTAGGCAATTGTGGAACAAACTTCAAGGACACCCTTGCCTAGGGAACCAGGATGTGTTACAACCCAAAGCCAGAGAAGGGAACCCTGGTGGGGTGCTTCATGTCTGGAAAATCCTGCTCACAATGTCAATGGTGGTGACCAGCTTGCATAGGTAGGATAGAGCCATCCAAAATTGGTTGCAAATGTTCCCATATCAGAAGAGTATGAAAAAGTTTATTACTCACATGATGAGGTTTTGGATGGACAGAAGGGTGGATATTAGAGTATGTCCCAAATGACTGAGAGCACAGGGAAAAGAGACTAGCTAGCAGTGTTCATGACAGTTAGTGGGTGTTATTGGTGAAAGCTTGCTTGAAACTTCCCCCCTGCACCCAACTTTCTCATCAGCTCCTGGACTTTCTCATCAACTTTCCTAGGTTTAAAGTCAGGGAGGAGAGAAGTGTGCATCCTAAAATCTTTCAACATTCAAACATCAAAACTGGAATCAGGATCTTTATTATAAGTACTAGAAGCCCAATGCACGAAGATTCGTGCTAGAATGGGCTTTCCTTTCCCTGGCTGCCAGCACCGCCTTTCCAATCTGGCCCAGCCCCTTTCTGCTCAGCCCCTGGAGCCGCCTCTTTCTGCTCCAGCTCTGCCTTCCCACACTGCCCAGAGGCCCTGAGAGACCGGGGGTGGGGCAGAATGCCAGTGTATGCAAATTAGCCACCATCTTTGTTGGGTTAATTTGCATATCACTCCTGATTGGCTGGTGTCTTGGGAAGGTACAGTCAATTTACATGTTTGTCTATTATTAGGTAAGATTGCTTTCAATAACAAGGGAAGAAAATAAGCACATACAAAATTTCCTCCAGATTTTTTTTTTATCATTAGACTCTGATGATACTGATTAGAAGAGATTCTAAAGAAGATGCAATGGAGAAATAAGGCATAAGTTTTCCTGTAAATGTAGCAGTGATTTCATACAAGTATGAGCAGTTATTCAAATTATAAAATGAAACCTCTCCCAACTCATAGTCCAGAAAAACACCAATCTTTCCTTGTCCTATAGGGGAAGGGCCAAATGTATGAGCCCAGCAGCCATTGCTTGGGGATGGTGATATGAGATTATTTCTGGGGAAAGATTCTTTACACACACCTAAGGACCATTCACCTGTGCCTCTTATTTCTACCTGCCAAAAATGCCTGCCAGCATCAAAACCCTCACAACTCAGGACAGCTGAGTAAGAAGTGCATGCCTGGGAATGATGAAGATCAAATGATGTCCGATAGGTCACACTTTTTCTATCACTTGAGATAATGAGACTTGGATGGGCAGTTTCAGGATCCAGTGTCAAATCTACCTGAAACATGCGGATCATTTTATGCAGGCCCAAATAATTGGGGGGGAGAAAGAAACTCTCCTTCTTTAATTCACATGAAAAGAGTGCTGGGGGCTCTAGGTTCTTATACCTGTTGTGGATACTTTCAATACCTATGAGTAAATCCAAGTCTGTCTGCAAACACTTCTCTTCTATTTCACTTAACAGATTGCTTAGCCTGAACATGTGGTTTGAAATGTGCCTTCCATTTTCAATTAGTTTTTCTTCACCATCCTTCTCTTCTATAAGCAGATCATTAACAATTTCATCTTGCTCTATTTCCAAGGAATACTTAAATTCTTTACATTCACAATACAATTCCTTCCTCCACTTTTCCATCTTTCCCTTCACTTTCCAAGTATTTGCAACTTGGTGTGTATATACCATTTCAGCAACTTCAAGATGATTAGTGAGGACCCCAATGTGCCTTTTGAGCATCCTCCTGTGACTAGCTGCAGTTTCCTCAATGGGGATCAGGGGCCCATCCTGGTGGGCAGATGAGACCATGCACTGGGCACACAACAGCTCCAGGTCCTTCTCACAGAACAGGGTCAGAACCTCATTGTGCTTCCCACACAGGGGTATTTCTTCTTGCAGTTTCCTCTGGCTCCCTGAGGTGGGGATCTGCTTAACAATCTCAGTCATGTAACATAATTGGGTGTTCCTCTTCAAGCTCCTGTCAGGGCAGTGGTAGAGGCAGACAGGACAGGGAAAGGTGCCCTGTAGACCTTCCCAGCGCTGGTGGATGCAGGAGGGACAGAAGTTGTGCCCACAGGCAGTGGTCACTGGGTCTCTCAGGTGATCCAGGCAGATGGGACAGCTGGCCTCTGCTTGGAGCTTGGCCAGGGAAGCTGCAAAGGCCATTGTGCAGTGAGGGTGTCTATCTGAAAGGGCTTTCTTCAGTCCGTGTGATCCTGCAGGAGTGAGGAAAAGTGAAAAGCTCAGGTCTCCCTCTCTGTGGAAGTCCCTAGGAACTTGTAAGCAGAGCTCCAGTGGGCAGCTGACATCCAGTCTTCCTGTCACCTTCCCCTGTATCTAGTGTCAGGTTCCCCAAGTGAAAACCAGCTGTAGACTCCAGTCAAAAACCAAGCAACATGCAAGCCATAAGTGGTTTCTGTGGATAAAAAGATATCACCATTAAAAGTTCAATCAACATTAACCCTTCCCTCCCTGTATGAACAGCATGTCAGGTAGTCCAAATCAGTTATCTATGCTAATAATCTTCTATACTAATAAAAGGGTAATATGCAAATTAAGCATCACTCCATGACAAAAAGATGGCGGCCCCCATAGCCACAAAGATGGTGGCACCTCCAGGCTCTCTGGCTGCCGCCAAGCCAAGCCTCCCCAGGGCGATGAAGGAATCCAAACCTCCCCCCTGCTGGGGCCAGCTGCTGAGGGAGACATGTGGGGAGTGCAGTGGGGAGACATGCGGGGAGTGAGGGATGTTCCCTGTCTGGGGGTTCCAAATCTGATGTTGGTTCCTTTCACCACTGACTAGAGATATAAAGGGTGTCCCCCCAAAATGTATACACACTTTGAATACCTACTAATTCCAATGGGTTTAAGCATGAAAAGAAAGAAACACCAATGGAGCTGTCATCCCCAAGGGGTCCCGGATTGGAGAGGGTCAGTGTGGACTTAGGCTTCCCCCCACCCCCACCCCCATGCACCAATTTCATGCACCGGGCCTCTAGTTATGACAATATTTAAGGAAGAGTTAGAAGTAAAGTCTATCTATTTTGCAACTTAAAAGGAATTAATTAATCAGTTTAGGTAAATTCATCATTGCCCTCAACCATCACAAAAAAAAGTGATCTTGTGCTGTGGGGAAGAGAGAAGGATTTGTAAGCCTAGGATCGAGGTCCTGCCTACCAGAAGATGCTTCTCTGCAAAGACCTCAGGTGAAGAACTATGCACATGTGTATCAAGGAGGCAAAACCCTCAACAGGGAACTTGGGGAATAAGAAGGAAGGAGGATACATTCAACGCAAAGTCATTGGACAGGACAGCAATGAGATTCACTTCAAAGTTAAAATGACAACACACCTCAAGAAACCCAAACAATCATGCTGTCTAAGATGGGAGTTTCAATGAACTCACTCAGGTTTCTCTTGGGGGGTCAGAGAATTGCTGATAATCACACTCCAAAAGAACTGGGAATAGAGGAGGAAGATGTGATTGAAGTTTATCAGGAATAACAGGGGGTCATTTAATGGTTTAGATATTCTTTCTTTTCCCTCAATCCTTTCTTATCTTTAAAATAGTTCTTTGGTAATTGGGTGCTCAAATTGGAATTGATCAGTGACCACACCACCCCCTCCCCCATCATTTTAAAACCTCTGGTAATTTGAATTCTAGTGCCCATTATTCATTATTGTTTGTTTTCATTGTGCTGAGTTTGGGTGATCAAGCTTCAGCCTCCTTCATATTGCTCTCTCCTTTTGAAATATTACGTGTGTGAACACGGAAGCCACCCTTTTCAGGACTGTGCATTTTGAGGTTTGTGATAAATGAGGTGGACCAATCAATGCAAGTGATCATAATACTTCTAATTGGCCCGGAAGTCCTAGCATGTGATTGCCTCACTCCTAGACTATGACTTCCAGTGGGAGCTGGGAGTTTTTCAGTGAACTGAACTGGGGAAAACTGACCTTTCATGAGCTTGAAGCTACTTTTAAAATCTGAAGGTCTGGACCAAAAGAAGAGACTATCAGATTGGAGTCAAGATGGCAGATAAGATAAGAGTAAAGACTAACGCCAAAGATGGCTTCATTGATGAGAAAGCATTTCAATAGTAAAGAAAAATCCTGTCAGAATATTCCAGAAAAGTTTTAATTCTCATCAGCATTTAATAAAGTTATTCATGCACAAGTGTGTGTAACAGAACGCTACTCTTTTTTTACTTTATTTGTACATTTCAGCCTGGGATATGACTTTTAAATGGACATTGTCTGTACCGGCTTCATTAAAGTAAAAAAATATTTGGAAAAAAAAAAGTGATCTTGGCCAGGGAGCTCAGTTGACTGGAGCATGGTGCAGATGTGTCAAGGTTTCAGGTTCAGTTCATCGCCAGTGCCCAAGCAATAATCAAGGAATGAATGCAAAAACAAGTGGAACAAATCAATCTCTCTCTCGCTCTCTCTTACTCCCATTCCTCTAACTATAAAATCCCATTAATAAATAGAAAAATATATAAGCATATATTTTTTATAAAAGTGGGTCCTGTGTGGCTCATTTGGTTGGAATGTTGTCCAGTGCACCTGGTCACAGTTCCATCTTCTGTTGGGACATGTAAGAGAGGCAACTAATCTAGGTATCGCTCTCACATTGATGTTTCTCTGGCACTCTCTCTCTCTCCCTCTCCAAAAACAAACAAACAAACAAAAAATAGAGATCATACAACTGTTGGAGGGACTATAGTATATCATTATTTGTAAGGAAGTTTTGTCAGATAAATGAATGTAAATCTCATCAGAGTTCCAAACCACCTATTTACAGGAAACATAAGGGATTGAGAAAACTGTCGAATAATCTGGTCAATTTAACCTGTCAACTTGATTGGGCCACTGGATAGCCAGGTAGCAGCTGACACACTAATTCTGGGTGTGACTGTGACTGTGACTGTGAGGAGATTTCTGGGAGAGACTAGTATTTGAATCTGTGGATAAGCAAAGCAGACAGCCCTCCACATGTCAATGGACAACATCCACTCCACTGAGGGCCTGGAGAACAAGCACCTGGGAAGGCTGAATTCACTCTCTGCTAGACTCAATATGCCAGCACATCCACCTCCTGTCCTGGGTGCACCTGGTTCTCAGACCCACACTGGAATCTGTACCTTCTGTTCTCTGACTCAGGCCTTCAACTACACCACAGTGTAGTTGACTAAAAGTCGTAGAAGTCAGTTATTATGTATGTACTGTATAAATCTAATTTCATTTCAGTTTGAATTATTTGATCAAAATTCAGTTGGAAGTTGGATATTTGAGGATTAAAAAAACCTTGTTGTTAATTATGTTACATTGTGGTAATGAATGGCATTAGCACTATGTAAATTGCCCTGGCCAGTTAGTTCAGATAGTCCCAATATGCCAAGGTTTCAGATTAAATCCAAGGTCAGAGCGCTTACAAGAAGCAACCAATAAATGCATGACTGAACGGCACCACAAATCAATGTCTCTCTCTTATTCCTAATCTCTCTCTCTGCCTTGCCCCATCCTCTCCCTCTTTACAAAAAAATAAATTAAAAAAAGAAAATAATTTTTAAAAATTTAATGTAGAAGTATGTAAAAGGAGAGTCTCTTTTAGAAATATATAATGAAAAGTTTACAAGTAAACTCATAGAGATTTCCTGCCCAGAAAAGGCAAAATGTTGGTTCAATTATAGGGGAAGTTGCAAAAAGGTTAGTCATAATGAGTTCATAAGATTTTCTCTCCTATTCTGAATACCTAGAATACTCTATAATTTACTTTGTAAAAACCTAACCATCTGAATTCCATTTCTCTGATCTCTTCTAGCCAAGAAGGTTTCTCTTACTCCCTTCCTTAAGCTTCATCCATGTCCCTTCATCTCAGAGCTCTCAGGTCCACTTCAACTCCTTTCAACCTCACAGTTGTTTCAAACTGGTCCCCTTTCTCCACTCCAAATCCATCATCTGCTTCCCTGTTCCCACATCCCATCCCCACCCAACAAATCTCCCATAAAGAGATTAAGAAAAGACCAAGGCTGGCATTCAAGTTCCATCTGCTTGTAGGTTATGTGGGCTGGATTTCAGGTCTCATGTCATTGGGGGCTTCTCTTTCAGTTTGGTGTCAGCATTCACATCGAATTAGGTAAACTTCTGGCTTTATTTTTTAAATATATTTTTATGGATTTCAGAGAGAAAAAGAGGAGAAGAAAGAGAGAGATAGAAACATCAATGACAAGAATCATATCCTGGCTGCCTCCTGCATGCCCCACACTGGGGATGGAGTCCGAAACCCGGGTATAAGCCCTTGACAAGAATTGAACCCTGTTTCTCTATCCACTGAGGCAAACTGACTAGGGCAGAACCTCTGATTTTAAACAAAAAGAATTTGACAGCAGACACTGAGACATTCTAGAAGAAGATTCCCGCAGGCAGTTTCAGACCACCACTTCAGGGCACTTTGCAAGAGCAGATATTTGTCACCCCATAGGTCAGGTTGGGATCCTGGTATCTGTATTTTTAGCAAGCAATTAGATGATGTAGGGCAAGGCTAACTGAGGGACACCAGCAATAATGAAAGCATGTGTCTAAAACAACCTGAATCCAAGTGATGATTGGCTTGTGAGGTAAAGTCAAGGCCCTGCTATAGTGGCCACCCAGAAACCCAAGGGTGGGGAGCAATACCTCAGTGACTCTCAGTTTGGTCCCACCTCCTGCACCAGATTCATCCGGACTCCCAGCTTACCTGGAGCCTGCTCCTTTGAGTGAGTCCCTGGAAGTGTGTCTCCAAGAAGAGTCTCTGAAGCCAGTCTCCTACCAGTTAAATACTTATTAATGTGATGTGATCTATATATACCACTAGGAGGGTGAATCTCTTTAAGACCTCACCCACTAAGGCTCCTCCCTGGAGGTGGGACTTATAGGGGAGGGTGGGAATAGGAGGGTGTTCAAAAGTCTGGTTGATGGGATCTCCTCTTATTCCTGCAGGCTAGGGCAGACTAACTTTGTTAATATGCATAATCTAATTTGCACCTTTATAATCCTCCCGTAAATTTCTCAACACCTTTCAATCCCATTTGGCTGAGGAGGAAACTGAAATGAAAAGTAAAATCTTGTCCTAACTGATTTGGTTTAGTGGATAGAGCATCGGCCTGTGGACTAACGGGTTCCAGGTTTGATCCTGGTCTAAGGCACACACCCAGGTTGCAGGCTCAATCCCCAGTAGGGGGCATGCAGGAGGCAGCTGATCAATGATTCTCATCATAGATTTTTTTTTATCTCCCTCTCCCTTCCTCTGTGAAATCAATACAAATATATTTAAAAGATAATAAATGTAAAATCTTTGCTTCCTTTCCAATGTGCGCCTGGCATAATGGCTCCGCAAAGAAGGGTGGAGAGAAGGGCCTTTCTGCCATCAAGGAGGTAGTGACCAGACAACACACCATCAACATCATAAGCGCATCTATGGAGTGGGTTCCAAGCAATACATGAAATATATCTGCATGTGGGTGTGAAAACAAAACAAAAATCTGTAGATATACTTTTTGTAAAAAGCAATTGTAGGGAGCATTTGATATCTTGCTTCCCAGCAGTTGTTATCATTTTGTGCTCAAATAAATGCTTGTAAATCATTTATTTATCTTTTGTTAATCCTCACCCAAGAATGTGTTTCCCATTGAACTTTAGGGAAAGTGTAAGAGAGAGGGAAAGACAGAGAGAAACATTGATGTGACAGAAACAACAATTGGTTCCTCCTGCATGAGCCCGGACAAGGGCCCAGGTTGGGGAAGAACCTGCAACCAAAGTATGTGGCCTTGATGGGAGTTGAACTCAGACCCTTTGGTCCGCAGTTCCACAGGCTATCCACTGAGCCAAACTGGCTCGAACTCTTCCAATTACTTTTTAAAGAGGAAACTGTAGAACACGCCACATTGTAGTCTCATATTATATTATGAAACAATTAAAATATAATGAGTGTCTATGCTTTTATACTGCATATCATTAGGATTTTTTTTTTCCCCTTTGGTAGATATGATGACTGTAATGATGAGCCAAGTTGTTTATCCTGGGATCATGTCTCCAGATGCTGGAGAATGAGCTACATGGACGAGAAGATTTAAGCAAAAGTATGGAAAATTTATTAAAAGCAGATTCAGACTCCCGGCAAGGGGAGAGGGGCCCAATAGTGGGCTGCCCAGTAAAGCCGTGTAGTCCAGGGGTATATATTTGCTACAAGCCTGCTTTATGTCCATCTGTGTGGTCACCTGTTGACTCCCTGAATTGTTTTTGCCCAGCAATGGACCTGCACTTTCCCTGTTTCTATGTGTTGTTTCTCTGTTCCTATGCTTAACTTTTTCTGTTTCTATGTGTTCATACATTTTGTTTACTGCAGGCCCTGCCTTGGTTTCCCATGCCTCCTGCTTTGAGTCCACAAACATTTTATTACTGGAGGCCTAGTGCACCACTGGGGTCCCTTGGCCTGGCCTGCAGGATCGGGCCAAAGCTGGCTCTCCGACATCCCATGAGGGGTCCTGGATGGCAAGAGGACCCAGGCCAGGCCAAGGACCCCACCGGTGCATGACCAGGGCTGGGGAGTGATATGGGAGGGCTCCAGGACATGTCCAGCCCATCTTGTTCAGTCCCGATAGGCCGGACCCCAGCAGCAAGCTAACCTAAAAGTTGGAGCATCTGCCTCCTGGTGGTCATGCACATCATAGCGAGCGGTTGAGCAGACTTAACATATCATTAGCATATTACACTTTGATTGGTTGAATGGCCCACTGGACACTTAGTTAGGCTTTTATTATATAGGATTTCTGCTTGCTTGGTTCCTGTGTTTAGCTGACTCAAACTGCCATGTCTGCCCCTGCCTTTGGTTCCTGTGTTTAGCTGACTCAAACTGCCATGTCTGCCCCTGCCTATGTTTCACCTGCTTTGTTTTCCACTGGACCCGTGCCCTATCTGCCTGCATTTCAAGTTAACCCCCTGCGATACAGAACACAGGTAAGGATGATCAGGCAGGAAAGGTATAAGGAGGTTGGGTGACCTCTCTCCAAGGTGGGAGAGCAATTTGCTTTTCAGTGTGTTCTACTTAACAATTGATTTTTATTAAATTTATCTATATTGTTCTGATTTTTAAAATGCTTCCCAACAAATAACCCGAAATAATATTTATTGGAAAATAGCTACAATCCAGGTGTTAGTTTTGCTCACCCTGTTTGGACACAGCCATTCCTGTGGAGGAAGTCCTCAAGTCATATGATCTCTATTGCCTGGAGGGTCAGTTTTCTCATAGTGGGGACTCTGAGGTGATCTGTGCATCCAGGCTTCTGGCTCAGTGCCACACACCCACTGAGAGCTCATAAAACGTTTGCTGGATGGCCCTTTGGTTCAGTGGATGGAGCATTGGAGGGTCTCGGGTTCGATTCTGCTTGTGGGTAGATTCCTTGGTTGCAGGCTTTGTCCCAGGCCCTGGTCTGGGCTCCTGAAGAAGGCAACCAATGCATGTGTCCCTCACACATCCATGTTTATCTTTCTCTGTCTCCTCCCACCCGCTTCCACTCTCTCTGAAAATCAATGGGGAAAAAAGTTTGCTGGATGCATAATTCAATGAGATGTCTAAATGGGCTTGATGAGATCAGACAGACCTGCGTTAGAAATGCAGATCTGACTGTTTCCAGCCTCCTGTGCAGATGATTTTTTCAGAAGCAATGGACAGAACATGTGAGAGTCTTTATCCCAACCAAACCCAAGTGTTTGCTACTAAGCCGCTAGGGAAGCCTGGATGGCTGCTACCCCAGGCTGCTTGGTAGAATATCAGTGCAGTGTAAGGTATAAGTGAAGGTGTAACTGTCAGGTGGACCTATTTTTCCAGGGAGGTCTGGGCTGAAGAACCGAAGATGTGATCCGAAGATGTGATCTGAGCATGGAACCGTGATAAGAAACCTGGGAATTCCACACTTTTTAAATCCTCACCTGAGGGCGTGCTTAGAGAGAAGAAGGGAGAGACAAAGAACAGGGCAGAGAGAGAGAGGAGAGAGAGAGAGAGAGAGAGAGAGAGAGAGAGAGGAGGAGAGGCAGAGGGAGGGTGTATGCATGACCAGGAATTGAACCCATAATGGGATGAAGCTACAAGTAATGGAGTTACCTGGCAAGGGCAAATCATTTTCATAACAAAAATTGTTTATTAACTCGGTAATGTTTATGGCATTAACATCATAGCCATCTCCCACTGAGCCCTGTGCCCAAATACATTTTTTAAAATTTCTTTATTGGTTAAGGTATTACGTATGTGTCCTTATTCACCCATTACCCCTCTCAACCCCCTTATTCATGCCCTCACCCCCCTGTTGTCTGTGTCCATTGGTTAGGCTTATATGCATTCATACAAGTCCTTTGGTGATCTCTCCCTCTTACCCCCACCCTCCCCTACCTTCCCTGAGGTTTGACATTCTGATCAGTGTTTCTCTGTCTCTGGATCTGTTTTTGTTCATCAATTCATGTTGTTCATTATATTCCAAAAATGAATGAGATCATGTGATATTTATCTTTCTCTGCCTGGCTTATTTCACTTGGCATAATGTTTTTCAGCTTCATCCATGTTGTTGCAAATGGTAAGAACTCCTTTTTTACCACAGCATAGTATTCCATTGTGTAGATATACCACAGTTTTTTAATCCACTCGTCTGCTGATGGGCACTTAGGCTATCGTGAATTGTGCTGCTATGAACATAGTGGTACATATATCCTTCCTGATTCGTGTTTCTAGTTTCTTGGGATATATTCCTAGAAGTGGGATCACTGGGTCAAATGGGAGTTCCATTTTTAGTTTTTTGAGGAAACTCCATACTGTTCTCCACAGTGGCTGCCCCAGTCTGCATTCCCACCAGAAGTGCAAAAGAGTTCCTTTTTCTCCGAATCCTCGCCAGCACTTGTCATTTGTTGATTTGTTGATGATAGCCATTCTAACAGGTGTGAGATGGTACCACATTGTTGTTTTGACTTGCATCTCTTGGATGATTAGTGGCTTTGAGCATTTTTTCATATCTCTTTTGCCCTTCCTTCTGTCTTCTTTCGAAAAGTATCTATTTAGGTCTGTTGCCCATTTTTTTGATTGGGTTGTTTATCTTCCTTTTGTTAAGTTGTATGAGTTCCCTGTAAATGTTGAAGATTAAACCTTTATCGTTGATATCATTGGCAAATATGTTCTCCCATGCAGTGGGCTTTCTTGTTGTTTTATTGATGTGCAAAAGCTTTTTATTTTGATGCAGTCCCATTTGTTTATTTTCTCTTTAGTTTCCATTGCCCTAGGGGCAGTATCAGTGAAGAAGTTCTTTCGGCATATGTGTGAGATTTCGCTGTGGATTCCTCTAGTATTTTTATGGTTTTCCATCTCATGTTTAAGTCCTTTATCCATTTTGAGTTTATTTTTGTGTATGGTGTAAGTTGGTGGTCTAGTTTCATTTTTTTTCATGTATCTGTCCAATTTTCCCAACACCATTTATTGAAGAGACTGTCTTGATTCCATTGTATGTTCATGCCTCCTTTGTCAAATATTAATTGAGCATAGTGATTTGGGTCGATTTCTGGGTTCTCTATTCTATTCCATTGATCTATATGTCTGTTCTTGTGCAAGTACCAGGCAGTTTTGAGAACAGTGGCTTTGTAATACAGCTTGATATCTGGTATTGAGATCCCACCTACTTTGTTCTTTCTCAGGATTGCTGCAGCTTTTGGGGTCACAATTACATTTTAAGTGGTAGATTCAAACACAAAATATCTGGTTGAAGAGGTTTTGTCTTGCCCTGACCAGTATGGGTCAGTTGGTTAGAGTAATGGTCCCATACACCAAAAGGTTCTTGGTTTGATCCCATGTCAGGGTAAATGCCTATATTTCCAATTAGATCCTAGTCATGGTGTATATGGGAAACAACCAATCAGTGTTTCTCTAACATGGATTTTTTTTCTCTCTCTCTCTCTTTCTAAAATCAATAATCATGTCCTCGGTTGAGGTTTAAAAAATAAGAAAAATATCTGACTTACTATTATTTGTTTTTAATTCTCCGTAGGATATTATTCCATTGATTTTTAGGGAGAAAGGGAAAGACAGAGAGAAACATTGATGTGAGAGAAAAACACATCAATTGATTACCTCCTGCATAAGCCCCAACCAGGGCCAGCCTGGGAGGAGCCTACAACCAAGGTATTTGCCATTCAGTAGAATCAAACCCAGGACCCATTGATCCACAGGTGGATGCTCTATCCACTGAGCCAAAACGGCTAGGGCTATCTTACATTTTTAAAATACATTTTTATTGATTTCAAAGAGGAAGGCAGTGAGAGAGAGATAGAAACACCAATGATAAGAGAGAATCATTGATCAGCTACCTCCTCTATGCCCCCTACTTGGATTGAGCCCAAGCATATGCCCTAACAGGAAATTGAACCATGACCTCATGATATGTAGGTCAACACTCAAGCACTGAGTCACACTGACTAGGCTGTACATGCCAACTTTTTAAAAACAGTGCCTGGAACTTGGAAAGAACAAAGTACATGATAGCTATTACTACTACTTCAAGTGAGATCACTTCTTTCATCTATAATATGGTAGAGACACTAGATACAATCGTATATGAAAAAAGCCTAATATGCAAATGGACCAGACTGTGAAAAGATGGGTGGAAAGACTGATTGCTATGATGTGCAATGACCACCAGGGGGCAGACGCTCAACCCAGGTGCTGCCCCTAGTCCTCAGGCCTCAGGCCAGCCAAGGCGGGTGCCAGGGTCCCTCCCCCCGCCCCCCCCCAAACACACACACATCACCCCGCTGGTCACATTGCAGAGGGAGGCAACTGGCAGCAGCAGCAGGAGGCAGGACCAGCGAGCAAGTGGCGCCAGACCAGCCAAGGCAGATGCCAGCGGGGGGCGGGGGGGGGGGGGGGGCGGCCCAGATTGTCCCTGATCACGGTCAGGCCTAGGGACCCTACCCATGCATGAATTTCATGCATCTAGTGACTCTATAATAAAGCACAGAAACCTGATTACTTTACCATTTACATAATCTTCCAAAAAACAATTATTCCCACATTACAAAATTTTTTGGACCAAGGAAAGTAAAGAATCTATTTGTTTCTTTCCTTCTAAAGAAAAAAAAAACATTTGTCTTTTACCTCTCTACCAATACTCTCAGAGTATTTCCAAATGTTATCTGAGATTTTGGTTTCCAACACTGGGATAGTTGTTATTTATATGTTTTTATTGATTTCACAGAGGAAGGGAGAGAGAGATAGAAACATCAATGATGAGAGAGAATCAGCCATTGGCTGCCTCCTGCACACACCACACTGGGGATTGAGCCTACAATCAGGGCATGTGCCCTAATCAGTTATCGAGCCAGGACCTCCTGGTTCCTAGGATGTCGCTCCAACACTGAGCCATGCCTGGCCAGGCTGGGATAGTCTTTACTGAATTTTACTTTTCTTGATTCATCAGGAACCAGATCTTGCTGACTGGTTTCAGTCTGCAATTCCTCAGCCTGTTTAACAGGCTAGTTTCTCCTATCACTGTCTCAGATACAAGTATTTCCCCAGTTTCTTTCCCGTCGCTCTATTTTTCATTCACATCTTTATTTCTTCTTCCCAGGGCTCCTGGCATACCTGGGTCCAACAAACATCTTATTTAACTACTCATCCAGAAGGCCTTGTATAAGCCTTTGCTAAGTGCGAGGCCCTGTGTTAGAAGCCTCAGTGAAAAGATCCCCACAGGAG
This sequence comes from Plecotus auritus, assembly GCF_963455305.1. NCBI lineage: Eukaryota > Metazoa > Chordata > Mammalia > Chiroptera > Vespertilionidae > Plecotus > Plecotus auritus. The sequence goes on along the minus strand of NC_137773.1, from coordinate 63,731,784 downwards.
TTCCCACCATCAGAGAACTGACAGCCCAGACAACAGGGAGAGATGATGCAGTTTGAGGCTTTCTCCACGTGGATGGCTGTCTATTCTCTGAATAGTAGAGTGTGTTTGCTTTAACCAGCAACTCTAACCTGCATACTAGCAATTTCCCAGTGAATGCCAAATAAACTTGCCTGTGTTTTCTTAAAAGCATATTATACAATTGTTATAAAAGCACAGATATTACACTAGAGTACACTGAAAAGCACATTGCTTTTTGCACCCAGACCTTCAGGCTTTCAGACTACTATACAGCATTACAATTTTTCTGTTTATTCTGCAATTTCCAGGAACATACTATTTATATACAAATATTCCAGCAAAAACATTTTTTTCTTGGTTGATTATACATTATGAATGTGCTATGTCCCTTGTATTGTTACACTTTTTTTGGTTTTAGCAATTTTACACTGTGTGTCTATGCATGAGTGTGTGTGTGTGTGTGTGTGTGTGTGTGTGTGAGTTTACTTGTGAAGCAGTGAGACAGACAATGAGCTACTCCTTATGTTACCAAAGAGGGTACCTGGCCCTGAACCAGTCTACATAGGACCAGCCAGTAGTGTGTGGGTTTTTAACTTCATACAGGAAAGAACTCACAACACGAGTCCAGGAGAATGTTAGAGGACGCTTATAAACAGGGAAGGGTTGGGGAACTGAGCCTAGGCTGGGCTGCTTTGGCTCACTAAGAAGTCAGAGAAAAGGGGATCTTGGGGGCAGGGGTCGGGGGGGGGCATTCCTGGAATGAATGGGCACTGCCCACTACAGCCCTGGTTGCGAGCCTCATGGGGTCCCTTAGAGTTTAGGAGATGCCTGACTGTGGGGGAAGGCTCAGGTGTGCTCCTGGGAAGGAGAGCATTCCTTTTACACTTTTTAAATGTATACTGGGCCAGTGAGGATCAGTTGGTTGAGTGTTGTCCTGTGCACTGAAAGGTGGCCAGTTTGATTGCTGGTCAGGGCACATTCCCAGGTTGTGTGTTAGATCCACAGTTTGGGTGGGTATGGGAGGAGACTGACCCATATTTCTTTCTCACATCGTAACCATTCAATATTTTTCTCTCACATCGATGTTTCCCCCTCTCTGGTTCCATCTTCCATCTTCTCTCTCTAAAATCAATAAAAAAATAGATACTTTTCAAAGTATGAGATATTTTTCCTATTTGCTATATAGATCTATTTCATGTATTGTTATAAATATTCAATGCTTCCTCAAGGTAAAAAATATGAGGTATATTTCCAGAAGATTTTTTTGAAGAATCAGTAATAAAATACTTTTATTTTGTGAAAATATTGTAATTGAAAATAATTGGTAATGGATTCCCACACCTTTCCCGGAGAAATGAGGAATCTCAAATAAAATATTACAGATAAAATCAGAAAAGGAGGGATAAAACCACCTGTCTCCTGGTAGTTGCAAAACAAACACAAATATGCCATATTCATGGGAAGAGAAAATCCCAAGAATTAAAATGGGGCCATGGCAGGGGGCAGGGCCACCTCTCCTGTGAGGTGTGTTCTCCCCAAGTGCAAGGGGTTCCCTCTGTGGGAGGCAGTTTGACAGACATGAGCCCAGCAATGACCATGGGCCAGCCCCCGGCCCAGAAAAGTAACACCACAGGAGACCTCAGGACCAGCTGCATTGAGTAATGACCCCCTGCCCAGGCGAGGACCAATCAATCAGTGGAGACCCTGACCCTGAAGGACATACCTAGAAAGCTGATGTACATTCTATTGAGATCTTCCCCTGGGACCTCCCCTAAAGTCTCCACCTTTAAATCACTGGGCACCCAGGACCCAGAATACTCTCCCTCCTGGGAGCAAGCTCCTGCTTGCCCTCCCCTCTGCCCACTCCATTCCAGAGGTTGCTCACCTTGACTTTCCTCACGTCTAAGCTCCGGGGAACCTATCTTTGTCACTACAAGTTGTTTCCTAAGCCCACTTCTTCTGTGAGGTACCTCTTCTTCCTCTGTGATTTTCTAAACAAATGTTCTTTTACAGTCTGAAAAAAAAAACAAAAAAAAAAACCAGTATCCTGTGACATTCTATGAAAGACTGTTATGGTCACCTCCCATAGGCAAGACTTAAGATTCAAAATTTGATTCTGGTGACAAGACTGCTAGTGGCACAAACACAGCGAGAGGGTATGTGATGGTTTATTACTCACTTCATGAGGCTTTATGTGGACAGGAGGGTGACTGCATGTCCAAAAATGGCTGGAGAGAAGGGAGAAAGGCAACTAGCTTGGGGCTTTGGGGTTAGGGGGAGCCTCTGGGCGGCCAGTTCCTCTGTAGGCAGAGTCTGAGTTAGAACCGGCACCTGCCCCTTAGCCCAGTGAAGAAGCACTGAGGCTGTCTGCATGGCTTGCCCAGATGTGTGTATGTGAGAGAGGTGTGGGGGAATGCGGGGAGGAGAGGGGGCAAATGGCAAAGCCAAATGTGTGAGGATTAAAAGACACCAGCACAGCCCTTGCTGGTGTGGCTCAGTTGGTTGAGTCTCACCACATACACCAAAAGGTCACCAGTTTCACCCTTAGAGCACATAGCCAGGTTGTGGAATCGACCCCTAGTTGGATTGTATATGGCAGACTGCAAATGGATGATTTTCTTCACATCCACATTTCTATTCCCCCTCCATCACTCTCCATTTCTCTCTCTAAAAATCAATAAAAACATTTTTTTAAAAAGACATCAGAAACATCAGAAATGTACTTGGGCCTTTTATTACAAGCACTCTCTATTAACACGGAAGAGAGTAGAACCCATGGAACAGATTACAAGGCGGTTCATCATTCATCATTGACTACACGCATTAGAAGTGATTTTGAAGAAGGTCCTAGGCAGAAATAGGGCGTACGTTTTTCTGTAAAACCTCCACTGAAAGTATACAAATGTGATCTATTTCTCAAATTATAAAATGAAACTTCTCCCAACTCATAGTCCAGAAAAATGCCTATCCGTTCCCACTTGACTGAATGGCATGTGACAAATGTATTAGCCCAGAGCTGGAGTTTCCAGCAGCCATTTCTTGGGGATGGTGACATAAGAGCATTCCTGGGGAAAGATTCCTTATACACGCCTAAGGACCATGCTCCTGTGCCTCCTATTTCTACCTGCCAACAATGCCTGCCAGCATCAAATCCCTCAGAACTCAGACAGTTGGGTAAGAAGTAGGTGCCTGGGGATCAAATCCTGCCTGCTAGCAAGATTCAGGGGACAGATTATAATGGAAAAGGGGCTGGGGCGAGCAATGCAGCTACATGTTGGCCTGGGGGTCCTCAGACATCAGCTATTGTAATTAGTCATCAGGCCATGAGATGATGGTTTGTCTCCTGGTGGATCAGTCTGCCCATGTTTGAGGGTTCTGATTGTGGGATTTGCAGCTGACTCACCTCCCAATCCCTTCCCACAGGCCTTGAAAAGGAAACTTGAAGAGAAACTTCATTCTCTATTCATACATAAGAAACTTAACTTCCTATTCACATCAGTATATGTCTTCGAAGATTTAAAATAATACAATTACTTTTCAGATTAATACAGGTGCTCTATCTATTAGATTATAAGCCCTCCCCCCCATCAGTATAAGACTGCTTTTGGTTCAGTGACCAGGGAGAACAGGATATAAATTCCTAAAATGTCCTATTCTAAAAGATACCATTAATGTAAAACAATCATTTCCTTAAGTCACTTTCATTGGGATTCTCTTCCCCGGGCACAAGGTAATGAGGATTTTTTTCAATTGATGGAGTTACACATATGTTGATATATATGGGATTTGATATGTATGCTATTTTGTTGTATTAACAAGCTTCAAAACTTCATATGGCACATTTTTGAAGGTGTTACCACCATAGATATATTTATGCTTAAAAATGTTGAATTTTGTGCCAAAAAAGGAGCATTTGTGGGAAGTTTGAATTCATTACTTTATTTTGAAGAAAAGTGCTGCTGAATACTTCGGGAAGCTTATGGTAAACATGCGCCAAAGTGATGATTTCAGTGTGAAAGACAAAGAATGTCCAAGTCAACCCAAAAAGATTGAAGACCAACAATTACAAGCATTATTGGATGAAGATGTGTGTCAAACTCATGAACAACTCGTTGCTCAGCAAACAATTTCCCATCGTTTACAAGCAATGGGAAAGATTTTAAAGGAAGGAAAATGGGTGCCTCATCAACTGAACTTAAGACAAATGGAAAACCGAAAAGTTATCAGTAAAATGTTGCTTTAACGGCATAAAAGAAAGTATTTTTTTGCATCAAATTGGGACTGGCGATGAAAAGTGGATTTATTTTGAGAATCCCAACGCACAATATCATAGGTTGCTCCAGGTCAACCATCAACATTGACTGCAAAGCCGAATCACTTCAGAAAGAAGACAATGCTCTGTGCTTGGTGGGATCATGAAGGTGTGCTGTATTATGAGCTTCTAAAACCAGGTGAAACCATTAATACTGATTGCTACTGACAACAAATAATCAATTTGAACCACAATTTGATTGGAAAAACGATCAGAATGGGCCAGAAGACACGGCAAAGTAATTTTGCTTCATGATGATGCACAATCACACACTTCAAAACCAGTTAAAGACATGTTTAAAGATATTGCAGGGAAGTATTAACCCACCAGCTGTATTCACCAGACCTTGCTCCTTCAGATTACCACTTGTTCCAATCGATGGCACACGCACTTTCTGAGCAGCACTTCAAAATGTACGAAGAAGTGGAAAAATGGGTCTCTGAATGGTTTGCCTCAAAACAAGAAAAGTTCTATTGGGACCGTACTCACAAATTATCTGAAAGATGGGGGAAATGTGTAGCTAGCGATGGACATTACTTTGAATAAAGCACTTTTGATGTTTCTATTAAAATTATTGTGTTTTCTTTGATTACAAAATCTGCATTATTAACCGGTACACCTACTATTTCTGTCTTCTAACCCTCACTACACACTGAAATAGGATTTACAATCCCAACAGTGAAACCTTTGCAAATAAAATAAAAAAGCTCTGGAGAAGACATACATTTTCCGGAAAATGTCAGTAGAAAAATGAATGTGAAAGGTCCTTTGGTGACAACTCAGAGGAGAATGAGGAACGTGTTACATGACACTGAAGAAAAGGTGATTGTTGCTGTAAAGGGCCAGAAAACATAGCTTAGTTGTGTGGTACCATGATGTGGAATGCAGACTTGGTAAGTGATGAACTGCTGAGGAGAGTAATCCTCTGTGCTGGAGACTCCACCCTCTGGGTCCATATTATTCCTACTTTAAGAATTACAGTTCATATACCATGTTTAACTGAAATTTAAACCTGTGGTGTACTTGGGTTGTTTAAGTAACCATAGCAACTGAATTTGTGCCTGTTGAAACATTGTTACATGTGAATTGCCTTTGTGAGTTTCTGCTGTAAGCATACCATAATGCCACCACTGTCTCTCACACATGCCACACCATTCATTTAAGTAAGTCCTAGGGCCCGGGCCAGTGTGGCTCAGGTGGCTGAGCGTTGTCCCATGGCCCAAAAGGTGGTCAGTTTAATTACTGGTCAGGACACACACCCAGGTTGCAGTTTCAATCCCAGGTTGTAGCATGTATAGGAGGCAACCAAATGATGTCTCTCTCTCTCTCTCTCGCTCGCTCGCTCTTTCCCTCCTTCCCTCTCCTTTCCCCACACTCTAAAATCAATAAAAACATTTTTAAATATATTTTATTGATTTTTTTACAGAGAGGAAGGGAAAGGGACAGAGAGTTAGAAACATCGATGAGAGAGAAACATCGATCAGCTGCCTCCTGCACACCCCCTACTGGGGATGTGCCTGTAACCAAGGTACATGCCCTTGACTGAAATTGAACCCCGGACCCTTCAGTCCGCAGGCTGACACTCTATCCACTGAGCCAAACCGGTCAGGGCTCGATAAAAACATTTTTTAACAAACAAGTCCTAAAAACTATTTTTTAAAAGGAGCTAGGAGCTCTAGCTGGTTTGCCTCAGTGGATAGAGCATTGGCCTTCAGACTGAAGGGTCCCAGGTCCATGAGGTCAAGGGCACATGCCTGGGTTTCATGCAGGAGGCTGCTGATCCATGATTCTCTCTCAATATTGATGTTTCTATCACTCTCTCCCTCTCCCTTCCTTTCTGAAATCAATTAAAAAAATAGTTTTTTAAAAGTAGCTCTGAGGCTACTGGTGAACAGAAGTCTCTCTCAATTATGTTTTCTATGCCATTGTATTTAGACATTAGTCTCAATGATTCATTTTCTACTTAATCACCAAAATTTCAAAATGATATAGAGCTTTACATTTCTACCAAATAAATAATGTTTTAAGACTTTTCAAAAAATAAAAAAGGGAGAAAAGAAAAAAAATAATTAAAAAAAAGAGTTCTCTTAAAAGAAATATCTTCTTTATAGGTGACATTATTGAACAACTGGTATAGGATTAATTCAAAATACTGTAAATGCCTATGGTAATATTTTTACCAGTTCCAATGAAAGACTTTCCATTCTAGCACTCATCAGTAATGTACATTCCACTAATGTCTAATTGCATTCAGGAATTGTGGCAAACAGAAGCTTTTCACCTCCCAATACATGTATTCTTCTTCATCCCTTGCAGAGAAGTGGGGCCTTGCAATGGCTTTTAGAACGTGGATTTAGAGAAAAGTGTGTGTCTCTTCCCGGTGTTGGCCTTCAATGCTCAGGTGGCCCTTTTGGGCTCTCTTTCCCTAGTTGTAGTGACCCAGTGCTGTGACAACATGTGACTGAGGGAATTAGATCCCTGGGTGGGTAATGGGGCAGCACCCTGCAGGCCTACATTGCACTTTATAAGAGTAAGCACCTGAGATCACCACAGCATAGGAGGGCGACTCTGGTCAGTGCAGGGGTCCCTTGTACCTCAATGAAAGCTCTGCTGAGAAACTTTTACAGTTATGGAGATACAAATAGTACAGAGATATGCACAGTAAAACTTTATTTCCAAACATTGTAAACAATACCATAAAGGCATCCATACAGGGGCATGTTCTCAAAGCTCCACAATTTCACATGAGGTCAAAAATGAGTATGTCATTTCCCTGTGCTCTCAGTCCTTCTGGGATCTATTCTAATATCCACCCTTCTCTCCCCCAAAATGTCATCATGTGAGTAATACACTTTGTCATACTCTTCTGATATGTGGGGAGTCATACAGTGATTTTAGGACTTGGCAGGTCATACAGTGATTGTAAAACATAGGTTCAGAGCCCTGGCCAACTGGCTCAGTTCCTTGGAATGTCTTGTCATACAACACAAAGTTGGCAGTTTTGATTCTCAGTCAGGGCACATAGGCTTCGGGTTCAATCCATGCTCAGGGTGAGTACAGGAAGCAACTGATGGATGCTTCTCTCTCACATCGATGTTTCTCTCTCTGTGTGTGTGTGTGTGTGTGTGTGTGTGTGTGTGTGTGTGTTTGTGTTTCTCCTTCTCCCTCTCTCTCTATATCAATAAACATCATCAGGTGATAATTTTGTTTTATTTGAAAAATATTTTTATTAATTTCAGACAGCAAGATAGAGGGATAGTTAGAAACATCAACGATGAGAGAGAATCCTTGATAGGCTGCCCCCTGCACACTCCACACTGTGGATTGAGCCCACAACCTGAGCATGTGCCCTGACTGGGAATCAAACTGAACCGAGACCTTATGATTCATAGACTGATGCTCAACCACTGAACCACTGCGTCGAGGCGTAGTTGAGAATTTTAAAACAAAGGTATGTTTACAGTTGTTAGCATGCAAAAGTTTATTCTCGTATTTTTTGTTATTAATTATTGTGCATATAACACTATTGTCAACCTGCTCTTGCTCAGCCCTATACATGTAATTGTTATAAAACATGAGACAAAAAATATTATAAAACATGAGACAAAAAGCAAGACATTTAGAATTCCCCCAAAATATTACATGGAAAATACAAATAGTAAATAGAATGTGTTTCTTATGGAAACTTCTGACTTAGGTCAGTCAAATCTACAACACAGCCTCCCTAGAACTCACAAGTGCATCACAAACTGCAAGGACACGCTTCCCTAGGGAATCAGGGTGTGTTACTACCTAAAATCAGAGGAGGAAGCCCTGGTGGGGGGCTTCATATCTGAAAAATCCTGCTCACAATGGCAATGGTGGTGACCAGCTTTTATAGGCAGGGTGGAAGGCACCCAGAACTGCTTTCCAATGTTCACACTGATGATGACTCCCCACATATCAGAAGAGTATGACAAAGTGTATTACTCACATGATGACATTTTGGGGGAGAGAAGGGTGGATATTAGAATAGATCCCAGAAGGACTGAGAGCACAGGGAAAAGGGACTAGCTTGTGGGGTTCATGGTGGTTGCTGGGTGCTATTGGTGGGAGCCTGCCCACACTGATGGAAACTTGCTTGATTGGAACTTCCCACCTGCACCCAAGGACAGAGCACCTGGTCTTTCCCATCAGCTTTCCCAGGAAAAGGTCAGGGAGGAGAGAAGGGTGAGTCCTTAAAGCTTTCAACATTCAAACATCAAAAGAGGAATCAGGATCTTGATTCTAAGTATTCCTTTCAATAAAAAGGGAAAAAATAAGCACATAGAAAATTTCCCCCAAATTGTTCATCACTTCACTCTGGTGATACTGATTGTAAGAGATTCTGAAGAAGGTGCAATGGAGAAATAAGGCATGAGTTTCTCTGTAAAGGTATAACTGAATCCATCCAAGAATGACCCGTTATTCAAATTATAAAATGAAACCTCTCCCAACTCATAGTCCAGAAAAACGCCGATCTTATGTTGTCCTGTACAGAAAAGGTCAAATACATCAGACTTCTGCTGATATTGCCAGCATCCATTGCTTGGGGATGGTGATATGAGAGTATTTCTGGGGATAGATTCTTTACACACACCTAATAAACATTCACCTGTGCCTTCTATGTTTACCACCCAAAAATGCCTGCCAGCATCAAATCCCTCAGAACTCAGGACAGCTGGGTAAGCAGTAAGTGCGTGGGGATTAGGAAGACCCTCTGATGTCTATAGGTCACACTTTTTCTATCACTTGAGATACTGAGACTTGGATGGGCTATTTGAGGATCCAGTGTCAAACCTACCTGAAACCTGCGGATCATTTTATGCAGGCCCAAATAATGTGGGGGGAGATTGTAAGACTCCTTCTTTAATTCACATGAAAACACTGCTGGGGTCTCTAGGTTTCCATAGCTGTTGTGGATCCTTTCAATACCTGTGAGTAAATCCAGGTCTGTCTGCAAACACTTGTCTTCTATTTCACGTAACAGATTGCTTAGCCTGAACATATGGTATGAAATTTGCCTTCCATTTTCAATTAGTTTTTCTTCAACATCCTTCTCTTCTATAAGTAGATTGTTATCAATTTCATCTCGCTCTATTTCCAAGAAACAGTTAAGTTCTTTACATTCAAAGTCCAGTTTCTCCCTCCATTTTCCTATCTTTCTCTTCACTTCCCAAGTATTTGCAACTTGTTTTTTATACTCAGTTTCGGCATTTTTAAGGTTATTAGTGAGGGTCCCAATGTGGCTTTTGAGCATCCGCCTGTGACTAGCTGCAGCTTCCTCAGTGGGGATCAGGGGCCCATCCTGGTGGTCAGAAAAGACCCTGCACTGGGCACACAACAACTCCATGTTTTTCTCACAGAACAGGGTCAGAACCTCATTGTGCTTCCCACACAGGGGTATTTCTTCCTGCAATTTCCTCTGGCTCCCTGAGGTGGGGATCTGCTGAACAATCTCAGTCATGTAACATAATTGGGTGTTCCTCTTCAAACTCCTGTCAGGGCAGTGGTGGAGGCAGACAGGACAGGGAAAGGTGCCCTGTAGACCTTCCCAGCGCTGGTGGATGCAGGAGGGACAGAAGTTGTGCCCACACTCAATGGTCACTGGGTCTCTCAGGTGATCCAGGCAGATGGGACAGCTGGCCTCTGCTTGGAGCTTGGCCAGGGAAGCTGCAAAGGCCATTGTGCAGTGAAGGTGCCTATCAGAAGAGACTCACTTCAGTCAGTGTGATCCTCCAGGAGTGAGGAAAAGTGAGAAGCTGAGGTCTTCTCTGGCCTTCCTCTCTGTGGAAGGCACTAGGAGCTTCCAAGAAGAGTTCCAGTGGGCAGCTGACATCCAGTCTTCCTGTCACCTTCTCCTGTGTTTAATGTTAGGTTCCCCGAGTGAAGATCAGCTGTGGACTTTGGTCAAAAACCAAGCATCATGCAAGTCGTAAGTGGTTTCTGTGGACAAAAAGATATCACCATTAAAAGTTCAATCAGCATTAACCCTTCCCTCCTTGTATGAACAGCATGTCAGGTAGTCCAAATCAGTTATTATGACAATATTTAAGGAGGAGTTAGAAGTAAAGTCTATCTGTTTTCCAACTTAAAAGGAATTAGACAATCTAGGCTAATTCACCATTGCCCTCAACCATCACAAAAAAAGTGATCTTGTGCTGTGGGAAATAGAGAAGGATTTGTAAGCCCAGGAGCCAGGTCCTGCTACCAGAGGCTGCTTCTGTGTGGAGACCCCAGGTGAAGCATCATGCACATGTGTGACCAGGAGGCAAAACCCTCAACAGGGGACAAGGAAAATAAGAACGAAGGAGGATACATTCAACTCAAAGTCATTGGTAGGACAGCAATGAGATTCACTTCAAAGTGAAAATGACAAAACACCTGGAGAAACCCAAACAATCATGCTGTCTAAGATGGGAGTTCCAATGAACTCGCTCAGGTTTCCCTTGGAGGGTCAGAGAATGGCTGATAATCATACTCCTAGAGAACTGGGAATGAAAAAAGAAGATGTGACTGAAGTTTATCAGGAACAACAGGGGGTCATTCAATGATTTATATATATATATATCTTTTCCCTCAATCTTTTCCCATTTTTAAAAATAGTTCCTTTGTAATTGAGTGTTCAAATTGGAATTGATAAGTGACCCTCCCCCACTCATCTCTTTAAAACCTCTGGTAATTTGAATTCCAGTGCCCAGTATTCATTATTGTTGGTTTTCATTGTGCTGAGTTTTGGTGATCAAGCCTCAGCCTCCTTCATATTGCCCTCACCTTTTGAAATATTACGTGTGTGCACAGGGAGGCCACCCTTTTCAGGACTGTGCATTTTGAGGCTTGTAATAAATGAGGTGGACCAATGCAAGTGTTCATAATACTTCTAATTGGCCCGGAAGTTCTAGCATGTGATTGATTGCCTCACTCCTGGACTATGACTTTCAGTGGTAGGTGAGAGTTTTTCAGTGAACTGAACTGTGGAAAAATGACTTTTCATGAGCTTGAAGCTACTTTTAAAATCTGAAGTTCTGGACCAAAAGAAGAGGAATGTCAGGTTGGAGTCAAGATGACAGATAAGGTGATAGTAAAGACTAACGCCAAAGATGGCTTCACTGAAGAGAAAGCATTTCAATCATGAAGAAAAATCTCGTCAGAAGATCCCCGAAAAGTTTTAATTTTCATCAGCATTTAATAAAGTTATTCATGCAGAAGTATGTGCAACAGAACACTGCTTTTTTAAATTTTATTTGTACATTTCATCCTGGCTTATGACTTTTAAATGGACATTACACCAGCTTCATTAAAGTAAACAAAATATTTGAAAAGAAAAAATAATCTTGTGCAGGTAGCTCAGTTGGTTGGAGCATGGTCCACATGTGTCAAGGTTTCAGGTCCAATTTATGGCCATTGCCCACTCAATAATCAAGCAATGCATGCAAAAATAAGTAGAACAAATCCACCCCACTCTTCCCCCACTCCCTGCACACATTCCTGTAATTCTAAAAGCCAGTTAATAAATAGAAAAAATGTTGTTCTTTTTAAATAAAAGAGTAGCCTGTGTGGCTCAGTTGGTTGGAGTGTTGTCCTGTGCACCACAAGGTCTCAGGTTCCATCTGCAGTTGGGTCATGTAAGAAGGGCTACTAATCAGGTATCTCTCTCACATTGATGTTTCTCAGGCTCTCTCTCTCTCTCTCTCTCTCTCTCTCTCTCTCTCTCTTTCTCTCTCTATCTTTAAAAAAAAAAGACATCATACAACTGTTGGAGGGACTATACCATTATGTGGAGAAAGTTTTGCCAGATTAATGAATATAAATCTCATCAGTTTCATAGCACCTATATACAGGAAATATAAGGGATTGGGAAAACTCTGAAGAATAATCTGGTCAAGTTAACATTTCAATTTTATTGCTCCACTGTATAGCCAGGTAATGGCTGAAACACTACTTCTGGGTGTGACTGAGAGGAGATTTCTGGGAGAGATTAATATAAAAATCAGTGGAGGAGCAAAGCAGATAACCCTCCCCAATGTTAGTAGGCATTATCCACTCCACTGTGGGCCTAAAGAGAACAAGCACCTGGGAAACCTGAATTCACTCTCTGCTGGACTGAATAAGGTAGCACCTCCACCTCCTGTCTGTGAGCTCCTGGTTTTCAGTCCTTCAGAACCATCTGCTCTCTGACTCTCAGGCCTTCCAACTATACCACCTTCTTTCCTGGGTCTCCTGCCTGCAGATCTCAGGCTCCATAACCGTGTGAGCCAATACTTTGTAATAAGTGTCTTTCTAGATACATATTATTGGTTCTGTTTCTCTAGTAAGCCTTTAACGATACACGGAGTAAGTAATCAGTAAAATACAGACTGTAATAAACTCTACTTAAAATTAGATCATGTTGCTTCAACAGAAATATAAGCAGACAGTAAACACACACACACACACACACACACACACACACACACACACACACACGTTGAAGGCCCCAACTGATTTTGCTCAGTGGATAGAGTATTAGCCTGCTGACTGAAGGTTCCCATGTTCAATTCCAATCAAGGGCACAAGCCAGGGTTCCAGAAAGCCAATCAATTATTCTCTCCCATCACTGATATTTCTATCTCTCTCTCTCCCCCTTTCTTTCTGAAATAATAAATATATATCTTTAAAAACACATGGAAGTAAGTTGTAGGAATTAAAATAGACTTAAAAGCCATAGAGGAGGAGAACCAAGATGGCATCATAGGTAATCACCTATACTTGCTGCCTCTCACAACCACACCAAAACCATAACTAAATGGCAGAACAACTACCACCCGGAACCTGGCTGAGTAGAAGTTCCACAACTAGAGAGGTAAAGAAAGTGCATTGAGACTGGTAAGAGCTGTGGACTTGGAAAGTGCTGGCACCTGGATGTGCTGCTCTTTTAACTGGGAGGGAGATACTAGCTCTCACTTGCTCTGAGCTCCAGTTCCGGGTGAGACTCTGGGGGACCCAGGCACATATGGGGAGAAACTGGACTGTCTGGCATCTGGGCAGAAACATGAGGGCGGCTTTCTCTTAGAGGTGCTTGCACTGATAATTATTCCTGCATGGGGGCTGCGGAGAACTGGGCTGCTCCAGTTCATGGCTGACTGGCAGCCATTGTTGTTTGTTCTGCCCTGGTGATTCCCAGAAACCCCACCTCACCCAATTTACAACCCCAACCAAGCTGTACACTTCGGCTTTTGCATATGAATGGCCCATCTATTCACCTAAAACCTGTCAAACTGCAGCTGGGTCAGAGAGCCCCAGAGCTTCCAAAAGAAGGGCTAAGGCCCCCACAGCAGCTGCGGCCTTGCTTCACAGCTTGGTCTCATCTGGGCACTTCCAAACTCCATACAAAGAGGAGTAATCTGCAAATGTCTCTGTAGCTCCTTCTGGGTGGCCTTTGACAGTGCCTGACCTTGCATCTCTTTGGAGATCCAAGAGCCAGTGTACCAGGTGGTCAGAGTGAGATCATACCAGATTACAACTCTTCACATCCGTAAGAGATACACTCAAGGGGCAGACTCAGTGAGCACCATAGCCCTACTGAAGCAAGTCCTGCCCCAGAAGGGTGTCTCCTGCACAACAGATCTTCCAGTATAGACATAGCTGGTCATCACAGCAAATTGGCCTGGAGGTCAATTCCTCCCGGTAATACCAACAGCAATCAAAGCTTAACTACAACATGAATGTTCACACAGACCACAAAGGGTGCACCAAGAGCATCCACCTCAGGTGACTGGGGAGGCTGAGTCACTGGGCTCTATAGAACACCTAGCACACAAGGCCACTCTATCAACACAGGGAAGCAACCAAAATGCAAAGACAAAGAAACAGGTCACAAATGAAAGAAATGGATGAAAGTAAAACACTGGATATAGAGTACAAAGCCACAGTTATAAGGTTACTCAAGAATATTCTAAAAACCTTGGAGAAATTTAGTGAGATCCTCAAGGATATGAAAAAGGACCAATCACAAATTAAGCATACACTGACTGAAATAAAGAATAGTATACAGAGATTCAACAGCAGACTAGAGGATCCCAGGAATCAAGTGAAATGTTTGAAATACAAAGAAGCAAAAAACACCAAACCAGAAAAGGAAAAAGATAAAAGAATCCAAAAATGTGAAGATAGTGTAAGGAGCCTCTGGGACAACTTCAAGCGTACCAACATCAGAATTATGGGAGGCTAGAAGAAGAGAGTGAGCAAGATATTGAAAACCTATTTGAAGAAACAATGACAGAAAACTTCCCCTACCTGGTGAAAGAAATAGACTTACAAGTCCAGGAAGCACAAAGAACCTTAAACAAGAGGAATCTAAAGAGGACCACACCAAGACATATCATAATTAAAATGCCAAGGGCAAAAGACAAAGAGAGAATATCAAAAGCAGCAAGAGAAAAACAGTTAGTTACCTACAAGGGAGTACCCATACCACTGTCAGCTGATTTCTCAACAGAAACTATGCAGCCCAGAAGGGAGTGGCAAGAAATATACAAAGTGATGAGTAGCAAGAACCTATAACCAAGATTACTCTACCCAGCAAAGCTATCATTTACAGTTGAAAGTCAGATAAAGAGCTTCACAGACAAGAAACAGCTAAAGGAGTTCATCACCACCAAACCAGTATTATATGAAATGCTGAAAGGTATTCTCTAAGAAAAGGAAGAAAAAGCTAAAGATAAAAATTATGAACAATAAAGTGACAACAAATACATATCTATCAACAAATGAATCTAAAAATCAAATGGATAAAAAATCTGATGAACAGAATAAACTGGTCAATATCATAGAATCAGGGGCATAGTAAGGGAGTGGACTTGTGTGTGGGAGGTGCAGGAAGTATTGGACAAAAATATTACACCTATGGATGAGGACAGTGGGGATGAGGGGGTAAAGACATAGGGTGGGGTGGGAACCGGGTGGAGGGGAGATATGGGGGCAAAAGAGGAACAACTGTAATAATCTGAACAATAAAGATTTATTTTTTTAAAAAAGCCAAAAAGTCAATTATTATGTATAAATCTAATTTCAATTCATTTTGAAATATTTGACCAAAATTCAGTTGGAAGTTGATTATTTGAGGATTAAAAAAACCTGGTTGATGATTATGTTACATTGAGGTAATGAATGGCATTAGTGGTATGTAAATTGCCCTGGCCAGGTAGTCTTGTTAGTCCCAATACGACAAGGTTTCAAGTTAAATCCAAAGTCAGAACGCTTAGTAGGAGCAACGAAAAATGCATGACTGAATGGAACCACAAATCAATGTCTCTTTCCCATTTCCAATCTCTCTCTCTCTTTTTCTTTCTGCCTGGCCTCATCCTCTCTTTATAAAAAAATAAATTAAAGAAAATAATTTTTCAAATTTTAATGTAGACATATGTAAATAAAGAATCTCTTTTAGAAATATATAATGAAAAGTTTATAAGTAAACTCATAGAGATTTCCTGCCCAGAAATGGCAAAAGGTTGGTTCAACTATAGGTAGAAGTTACAAAAAGGTTAGTTATAGAATATGGGTTCTTCATACATGAGTTCATAAGATTTTCTCCTCTATTCTGAATACCGAGAATATTCTATAATTTACTTTTTAAAAAATTAACCATTTGAATTCCATTTCAGTGTTTCTCTGCTCTCTTCTAGCCAAGAATGTTTCTCCTATGTCCTTCCTTAGGCTTCATCCATTTCTCTTCATGTCAGCACTCTCAGATCCACTTCATCTCCTTTCTCCCTCACAGTTGTTTCAAACTGGTCCCCTTTCTCCACTCCAAATCCATCATCTGCTTCCCTGTTCCCACATCCCATCCCCATCCAACAAATCTCCCAAACTGAGATAAATTGAAATTGAGAAAAGACCAAGGCTGGCCTTAAAGTTCCATCTGCTTGTAGTTTATGCCGGCTGGATTTCAGGTCTGATCTAAGTCCGCCTAAATCATTGGGGGTGGGTTTTTTGATCATCTGTTCTTCCTGAGACACATGGAACCAGGAAAATAGCACTCAGCTTCCCTTTCATTTTGGTGTCAGCATACACATCAACTTAGGTAAACCTCTTCGAACCTTTGGTTTTATTTTTTATTTTTAAATATATTTTTATTGATTTCAGAGAGAAAAAGAGAAGAAGAGAGAAAGATCAATGATGAGAGAGAATCATTTATTGGCTGCCTCCTGCTGGCCCAACAATGGGGATGGAGTCCATAGCCTGGGTATGTGCCCAGTACCAGAATCAAACCTGAGCACTCTATCTGCTAAGCCAAACCTACTAGAGCAGAACCTCTGGTTTTAAATAAAAATATTTGACAACAGTCACTGAGACATTCTAGAAGAGGATTCCCACAGGCAGCTTTAGGCCAGTACTTCAGGGTCCTTTGCACGTGCAGATACGTATTAAATCACCTTGTAGGTCAGATTGGGATCCTAGTATCTATTTTTAGTAAGCATTTTGATGCTGTAGGGCAAGCCTGAGGCACAGCAGCAATAATGAAAGCATGTGTCTTAAAACAACCTGAATCCAAGTGATGATTGGCTTGTGAGGTAAAGTGAAGGCCCTGCTAGAGTAGCCACCCAGAAAGCCAAGGGTGGGGAACAATACCTCCATGGCTCTCAGTTTGGTCCCACCTCCTGCACCAGTATCATCCCCACTCCCAGCTTACCTGGAGCCTGCTCCTTTGAGTGAGTCCCTGAAGTGTGTCTCCAAGAAGAGTCTCAGAAGCCAGTCTCCTACCAGTTAAATGGTTAGTAATGTGACCCTGGCCTATATATACCACTAGGAGGGTGAATCTCGTTAAGACCTCACTCACCAAGACTCCTCCCTGGAGGTGGGACTAGTGGGTTTAGGAGGATCCTCAGAAGTCTGTTTGATGGGATCTCCTCTTATTCCTGCAGGCTAGGGCAGACTAACCTTGTTACTATGCATAATCTGATTTGCACCTTTGTAATCCTCCCTTGAACTTCTCAACACCTTTCAATCCCATTTGGCTGAGGAGGAAACTGGAATGAAAAGTAAAATCTTGCCCTAGCTGCTTTGGCTTAGTGCAGTGGTTCTCAACCTTTTTAATGCCACGACCCTTTAATACAGTTCCTCATGTTGTGGTGACCCCCAACCATAAAATTATTTTCCTTGCTACTTCATAACTGTAATTTTGCTACTGTTATGAATTGTAATGTAAATATCTGTGTTTTCTGATGGTCTTAGGCGACCCTGCAGCTGTTCAATGATTCTCTCTCATCATTGATGTTTCTATCTCCCTCTCCCTTCCTCTCTGAAATCAATAAAAATATCTTTAAAAAATAACAAACATAAAACCTTTGCTTTCTTTCCAATGTGGGCCTGGCATAATGGCTCCGCAAAGAAGGCTGGAGAGAAGAAGGGCCTTTCTGCCATCAAGGAGGTAGTGACCAGAGAACACACCATCAACATCACAAGCGCCTCTATGGAGTGGGTTTCAAGCAATACATGAAATATATCTGCATGTGGCTGTGAAAACAAAACCAAAACCTGTAGATACATTTTCTGTAAAAAGCAAATTGTAGGGAGCATTTGCTATCTTGCTTCACAGCAATGGTCATCATATTGGGCTCAAATAAATGCTTATAAATTATTTATTTATCTTTTGTTAATCCTCACCCAAGAATGTTTTTCCACTGAATTTTAGGGAAAGTGTAAGAGAGAGGGAAAGACAGAGAGAAACATTGATGTGAGAGAAACAACAATTGGTTCTTCCTACATGAGCCCGGACAAGGGCCCAGGTTGGGGAAGAACCTGCAACCAAAGTATGTGGCCTTGATGGGAGTTGAACTCAGACCCTTTGGTCCGCAGTTCCACAGGCTATCCACTGAGCCAAACTGGCTAGAGCTCTTCCAATTACTTTTTAAAGAGGAAACTGTGGAACACACCACATAGTAGTCTCATATTATATTATGAAACAATTAAAATATAATGGGTATCTATGCTTATATATTGCATATCATTAGGATGTGTTTTTTTTGTTTTTGTTTTTGTTTTTGGTGTGTATGATGACAGAAACTGTGAGCCAAGGTGCTTTTCCTGGGGTCATGTCTCTCCAGGCTTAAGAATGAGCTACATGGACCAGAAGATTTAAGCAAAGTGTGGAAAATTTATTACAAGCAGATTCAGACTCCCAGTAAGGGGAGGGGGGCCCAATAGTGGGCTGCCCAGTAAAGCCTTGTAGTCCAGGGGTATATATTTGCTACAAACCTGCTTTATGCCAATCTGTGTCATCACCTGATTGATTTCCTCAAATGTTTTTGCCCAGCAACAGACCTGAACTTTCCCTGTTTCTATGTGAACTTTCCCTGTTTCCCTGTTTCTCTTTTCCTATGATGAACTTTTTCTGTTTTTATGTGTTCATACATCTTGTTTACTGCAGGCCCTGCCTTGGATTCCCATGCCTCCGGCTTTGAGTCTACAAACATTTTATTACTGGAGGCCTAGTGCATGAATTCCTACACCAGTGGGTCCCTCAACCTGGCCTGCAGGATCAGGCCAAAGCTGGCTCTCCAACATCCCCCAAGAGTACCGGATCCCAAGAGGGCGCAGGCCACGCCAGGCAACCCCACCGGTGCATGATCCCGACCGGGGAGGGATATGGGTGGGCTCCAGGGCATGTCCAGTCCATCTTGCTCAGTCCCGATAGGCCGGACCCCAGCAGCAATCTAACCTAAAAGTTGGAACATCTGCATCCTGGAGGTCAGTGCACCTTATAGTGAGCAGTTGAGCATCCTTAGGATATCATTAGCACATTACACTTTGATTGGTTGAATGGCCCACTGCACGACTGGACACTTAGTTAGGCTTTTATTATATAGGATTACATAGGATTTCTACTTGCTTGGTTCCTGTGGTTAGGCTGGCTCAAACTGCCATGTCTGCCCCTGTCTATGTTTCACCTGCTTTATTTTCCACTGGACCCCTGCCCTATCTGCCTGCATTTCAAGTTAACCCCCTGCGATACAGAACACAGGTAAGGATGGTCAGGCAGGAAAGGTATAAGGAGGTTGGGTGACCTATCCCCAAGGTGAGAGAGCAATTTGCTTTTCAGTGTGTTCTACTTAAGAAGTGATTTTCATTAAATTTATCTATATTGTTCTGATTTTTAAAATGCTTCCCAACAAATAACCCGAATTGATATTCATTGGAAAATTGCTACAATCCAGGTGTTAGTTTTGCTCACCCTGTTTGGACACAGCCATTCCTGTGGAGGAAGTCCTCAAGTCACATGATCTTGTGCCTCGCCAGCACAGCCAAGGGTTCGGTGAGCCTGAGGAAGGGCTGGTGAAAGATGAAGAAAAAGACAGACTAGAGAATAAGCTGGGTCCAGGTGGATCTTCTGTGCCTTGCTGAGGCCACAGAACAGATCCAGACTGCAAAGATGATGCTTTATTTATAGTCAGGGGCAAACAAGGTAATTTACAATGTTCTTGTAAGTTTCACTTGTTTTGGCAGCACTGGCTGCCCCTCCCACAGCCCATTAGCTACCCTGGAAAGATCTAGGGAGCAGTCACAAGATCAAGCTTAATTATGCTTGGAGGACTGTGCCCTCCAAGCTGGGACTTGTTTGCGACTTTGCAAGCAGGTCAGTCCGAGGCTTAACCCTATAACTGCTCCCTACAATCTCTATTGCCTGGAGGGTCAGTTCTCTCATAGTGGGGACTCTGAGATGATCTCTGCATCCAGGCTTCTGGCTCGGTGCCACACACCCACTGAGAGCTCATAAAACGTTTGCTGGATGGCCCTAGCCGGTTTGGCTCAGTGGATGGAGCATTGGAGGGTCTCGGGTTCGATTCTGCTCGTGGGTAGATTCCTTGGTTGCAGGCTTTGTCCCAGGCCCTGGTCTGGGCTCCTGAAGAAGGCAACCAATGCATGTGTCCCTCACACATCCATGTTTATCTTTCTCTGTCTCCCCCACCCCCCACCCCCTTCCACTCTCTCTGAAAATCAATGGGGAAAAAAGTTTGCTGGATGCATAATTCAATGAGATATCTAAATGGGCTTGATGAGATCAGACAGACCTGCGTTAGAAATGCAGATCTGACTGTTTCCAGCCTCCCGTGCAGATGATTTTTTCAGGAGCAATGGGCAGAACATGTGAGAGTCTTTATCCCAACCAAACACAAGTGTTTGCTACTAAGCCGCTAGGGAAGCCTGGATGGCTGCTACCCAGGCTGCTTGGTAGAATATCAGTGCAGTGCAAAGAAGGTGTAACTGTCTGGTGGACCCTGTTCTTCCAGGGAGGCCTGGGCTAAAGAAACAAAGATGTGATCTGAGCATGGAACCATGATTAGAAACCTGGGAATTCCACTCTTTTAATCCTCACCTGAGGTTGTGCTTAGAGAGAAAAAGGGAGAGAGAGAGAGAGAGAGAGAGAGAGAGAAGGAGAAGCAGAGGGAGAGAAGTAGGAGGAGGGACAGAGGGATGGACACATGGCGAGGTAGAGGGAGGGACACATGGAGAGAAGAGAGAGAGAGAGAGAGAGAGAGAGAGAGAGAGAGAGAGAGAGAGAGAGAGACATGGCCTGCGTGGGGATGGAACCCACAACCTGCATGTATGCCTGACCAGGAATTGAACCCACAATAGTTACTTTCCTTGACAAGCATTCCTTGAGCTGTAAAATTCTTTATCAATTAATTTTGGTCATATTGCTTATTAGGGAATTTGGTATTTATATTGACTGACAAAATTTTATCAGTTTCATTTTTTAAATTTATATATATAGGATATTTAAATGCTGTGTATTGAGATGTGTGTTTTATTAATTTCAGAGAGGAAGGGAGAGGGAGAAAGAGAAAGAAACATCACTGATAAGAGAGAATAATTGATCAGCTGCCTCCTGCAGGCCCCTCACTGGGACCCTTGTACGGAACTAAACCTGGGACCCTTCAGTCAGCAGGCCGATGCTCTAGCCACTCAGCCAAACCAGCTAGAGCTAAAATTTATTTTCAATTACGGTTGACAACCTCCATATTCTTTTAAAAATAAACCTTTTCCCAGTCAGTGTGGCACAGTGGCTGAGCATGGACTTACGAACCAGGAGATCAAGGTATGAGTCCTGGTGATGGCACATGCCTAGGTTTCCCACTTGATCTGGTGAGGGTCATGCAGGAGGCAGGCTTTCCATGATTCTCTTTCATCCTTGATGTTTCTATCCCTCTCTCCCTCTGCCTAGCTCTCTGAAATCAATTTATAAGATATATTTTAACTGAAAATTCAAACATTTATTATATGCTACCAATCTATAAAAGAGTGATTCCTATGAAGCAAAACACTAGTACAGAATCACAGTCGATTCTAGTCAATGTCATTGCCAAGAAGAGAGCAAAGTGACAAAAAAATTAAATAGTATTCAAGTGACTTTGCTGCTAGATGAGTAATGAAATCACTAAACACGATTTCAATTGAGTTAGTAAGCTCAGGTATTGTTACCGGGGAAGCCAGTGTGGGCTCAGGCTGCCTGTCCCTGTGTCCATGAACGAAGGCAGAATTGAATCATATTAGGTGTTTATTGAGAAAGCTAGACTGCCAAGAAGACAAGTTGCTTACAAGCATCAAATCCTGACTCCCAGCAAGATTCAGGGATGCGTTTATGAAGGGGAAGGGACTGGGGTGAGGAATGCAGCTAAATGCTGGCCTGGGGGTGCTCAGATGTCAGCTACTGTAATTAGTCATCAGGCTATGAGATGATGTTGATGAGATGATATTTTGACTCCTGGTGGGTTGGCTTGACCATGCTGGTGGGTTCTGCTTGCTGAATTGGCAGTGGAGTCACCTCCCCAGTCACTTCACACAAGCTTTGAAAAGGAAACTTAAAGAAAAACTTAAGTCCTTATTCATATATAAGAAACTCAACCCCCTATTCACTTAAGTATATGTGTCCCAAGATTTAAAATAATATGATTACTTTTCAGATTAGCACAGGTGCTCTATCTATTAGATTGTATGTCCCCCTATCAGTATAAGACTGCTTTGGGTTCAGTGACCAGAGGAGACCAGCATTCCTAAAATTTGCTATTCTAAAAGATACCATCAATGTAGAACAATCATCTCCTTAAGTCAATTCCATTGGGATTTTGTTTCCCCTCACAAATTGTTTCTGTCTTCTAACCCTTGCTACACCCTGAAATAAGATTTACAGACCATCCTATCTAATAAAAGAGAAACTCGCAAATTGACCTTACCTCCGCTATGCCCACCAGCCAATCAGAGCAAGTATGCAAATTAACCCAACAAAGATGGCGGGCGGCCACAGAGCTGGAGGGAGCAGGAGGCTTGGGTTGTCCCTGGCGATGGAGGAAGCCAAGCTTCCCGCCCGCCCTGGCCTGCCCTGGACTCCACTCAAGGCTGCAAATTTTCAATTATTGAAGATAAATAAATCCCAGATACCTGCTTCGAGCCAGCCCTGGCCTCCACTCAAGAAGGCACTGAAAAAAAAGAAAAAAGAAAAAAAGGAGGTGCTCGGAGCTTGGGTCGCTGGGAGGCATGGCCAACATGCAAACAGTCATCAGCCCCTCACCCAGGCTGGCCAGGCAGCCCAGTGGGACCCCCCTCCCTGAAGGGGCTGTGGCCAGCCTGCAAGCAGCCATCAGCCCCTCACCCAGGCTGTTCTGGCACCTCAGCAGGGACCCCACCCTGAAGGGCCTATGGCCAGCCTGAAAACAGCCCTCAGACCCTCACTCAAGCTTGCCACACCCTCATGGGGTGAGTGTCCCCACTGGGGGCTTGGCCAGCCTGAAAACAGCCCTCAGTCCCTTAGCCAGGCTGGCCAGGCACCCCAGGAGACAGCCCCACCATGAAGGGGGTGTGGCCAGCCAGAAAAGAGCCCTCTGTCCATCACGCAGGCTGGCCACACCCCCATGGGGTGAGGTCCCTGCTGGGGGGCTTGTCCAGCCTACAAACAGCCATCAGCCCCTCACCCAGACTGGCCTGGCATCCCAGTGTGACCCCCCCACCCTGAAGGGGGTGTGACCAGCTTGAAAACAGCCCTCAGCCCCTCACCCAGGCTGGCCACACCAGCCCAGTGGGGGGGGGACCCTCACCCCATGGGGGCATGGCTGGGTTGCAAACCACCACAGGCCCCTCATCCAGGCCACCCCATGTCCCAAGGGAACCCCCACCCTGATCCAGGACACCCTTCAGGTCAAACCAGCTGGCCCCCACCCGTGCACCAGGCCTCTATCTATACTAATTAAAAGGGTAATATGCTAATTAGACTGGGAGACCTTCCAGGAGACCTTCTGGACGTTATTCTGGACAAAGCCATGGTGGCGGGGCCAAGGTAGAGGCAGTTAGAGGCCAAGTGGGGAGGGCAGTTGTGGGTGATCAGGCCAGGATGAGATGGCAGTTGTGGGTCATCAGGCTGATGGGGGGGCGGGGCCATTGAGGGTAAGCAGACCAGCAAGGGGGCCTGTTGGGGGTGAGCAGGCCGTCGGTGGGGGTCAGTTGGAGGTGATCAGGACAGCGGCGGGGGCAGTTTGGAGTGAGCAGGCCAGCAGGGGAGGGGCAGTTGGGGGCTAGCAGGCCAGTGGGGAGGGAAGGCAGAGGCAAAAAGGCCAGCAGGGGGGGCAGTTGGGGGTGAGCAGTCTGTCAGGGGAGGCAGTCGGTGGCAAGCACACTGGCACGGGGGGCAGTTGGGGGTGATCAGGCTGGCAGGGGGAGGCATTTGGGGGTGAGCAGGCCAGCAGTGGGGGGCAGTTGGGGGCGAGCTGGCCGGCAGGCAGAGTAGTTAGGGGCAATCAGGCAGGCACGCAGTCCTGGAATGCGAGAGGGATATCCGACTGCAGGTTTAGGCCCGATCCCTGTAAACCAGCAGTAGGACAGGGAGAGGGTGCAGGTTGGGCTGAGGAACACCCCCCTTCCCCGTGCATGAATTTTGTGCACCGGGCCACTGGGCCACAGTTACAAATAAAATAAAAAAGCGCTGGAGAAGACATACATTTTCTGGAAAATGTCAGTAGAAAAATGAATGTGAAAGGTCCTTTGGTGACAACTCAGAGGAGAATGACGAGCATGTTACATGACACTGAAGAAAAGGTGATTGTTGTATAGTGATAGAAAACATAGCTTAGTTGTGTGGTACCATGGTGTGGAAGGCAGACTTGGTAAGTGATGAACTGCTGAGGAGAGTAATCCTCTAGGGCTGGAGACTCCACCCTCTGGGTCCATATTATTCCTACTTTAAGAATTACATTTCAGCCGAAACCGGTTTGGCTTAGTGGATAGAGTGTCGGCCTGCCGACTGAAAGGTCCCAGGTTCAATTCCAGTCAAGGGCATGTACCTTGGTTGCGGGCACATCCCTAGTGGGAGGTGTGCAGGAGGCAGCTGATTGATGTTTCTCTCTCATCGATGTTTCTAGCTCTCTCTCCCATCCTCTCTGTAAAATATCAATAAAATCTATTTAAAAAAAAAAAAGAATTACAGTTCATATACCATGTTTAACTGAAATTTAAACTAGTGATGTACTTGGGTTGTTTAAGTAACCATAGCAACTGAATTTGTGCCTGTTGAAACATTGTTACATGTGAATTGCCTTTGTGAGTTTCTGCTGTAAGCATACCATAATGCCACCACTGTCTCTCACACATGCCACACCATTCATTTAAGTAAGTCCTAGGGCCCTGGCCAGTGTGGCTCAGGTGGCTGAGCGTTTTCCCATGGCCCAAAAGGTGGCCAGTTTAATTACTGGTCAGGACACATGCCCAGGTTGCAGTTTCAGTCCCAGGTTGTAGCATGTATAGGAGGCAACCAGATGAAGTTTCTCTCTCTCTCTCTCTCTTCTCTCTCTGTGTCCTTTTCCCACACTCTAAAATCAATAAAAACATTTTTTTTTTACAAAGAGGTCCTAAGAAGTACTTTTTAAAAGGAGCTAGGAGCTCTAGCTGGTTTCACTCAGTGGATAGAGCATCAGACTTAAGACTGAAGCAAGCATGTCAAATGCCTGCCTCACAATGAATATTTTTATGGCCAGCTAATATAATGGTTTGTAAGAAACGTTTAAATAAAAATTTTGTAACTTAATTTTTACAATAACCTCTTATACACAATTATTAATAACGAACTACAACGTTCGCTAATGACTGATTTCTATAATCCTGTTGCATTCACTTCCCTTACCCGCCTATCACACTGGTGAAACATTTCTCTCCACTAATACTAGCAGCGAATATTTTAGCAGCCAATTGCCACGTCATTAGTCTTGCACTGACTTGTTTGGTGTGTGCAACAGGAAATATTTTGCTTTCAGAGAACAAGAAAAATGGGTTTATTTGATTTAGCTTATTAATTTGTGCAGTTATTCCGTGTCTGGTAAGTTAATGTTCAAGAAAAAATACTAATTTTTATTAAAATGTTCTATTATGTTATGTTAAGCATTACTCATTTATTTCAGCCCTTTGTATTTAGCATGTCTCTATTGAAATAAACCTACATTTCTTTGAAAATTGAAGCTTTTGTTTTTTTGCGGCCCACATAAACTTAAACCTTGTTTATTTGGCCTGTGATAGCCTTTGAGTTTGACATGCTTGGACTGAATGGGCCCAGGTTCCATGAGGTCAAGGGCGCATGCCTGGGTTTCAGGCTCTATCCCCAGTGGGGGGCGTGCAGAAGACTGCCGATCCATGATCTTCTCTCAACATTGATGTTTCTATCACTCTCTCCCTCACCCTTCCTCTCTGAAATCAATAAATATATACTAGAGTCCGGGTACAAGAAATTAGTACACAGAGGCGAGGGCGGGGGAGGGGGAGTCTCTCAGCCCAGCTTGCACCCTCTCCAATCTGGGACCCCTCGAGGGATGTCTGACTGCCATTTTAGGCCTGTAACAGGCAGTTGGACATCCCTGTCACAATCTGGGATCACTGGCTACTAACCACTCATCTACCTGCTGCCTGATCACCCCTACCACTCTGCCTGCCAGCCTGATGCCCCTAACTGCTCCCTTGCTGGCCTGATCGCCCCCAACTGCCCTCCCCTGCTGGCCTGATCACCCCTAACCGCCTCTGCCTCCACCCCCACCACGGTGGCTTTGTCTAGAAGGACATCTAATTAGCATTTTACCCTTTTAGTATAGATTTTTAAAAAGGTAGCTCTGAGGCTAATTGTCAACAGAAGTCTCTCCCAATTATGTTTTTTATCCTATTGTGTATAGACATTAGACTCAATGATTCATTTTCTAATGAGTCACCAAAATTTCAAAATGATAGAGCTTTACATTTCTACCAAATAAATAATGTTTTAAGACTTCCCTAAAAATAAATATCTTCTTTATAGGTGACATTATTGAACAACTTTATAGGATTAAGTCAAACTACTGTAAATTCCTATGGTATTTTTTTTTTAACAGTTCTAATGAAAGACTTTTCATTCTCATACTCATCAGTAATGTACACTTTACAAATGTCTAATTGGAATCAAAAATTATGGCAAAAGGCAGGTTTTCACCTCCCAGTACATACATTTGTCTTCACCCCTTGCAGAGAAGTAGGGTCTTGCAATTGCTTTTAGAAAGTGGATTAAGAGAAAAGTGTATGTCTCTTTCTGGTGTTGGCCTTCAATATTCATGGTGGCCCTTTAGTGCTCACTCTTTCTCTAGTTGTAGTGACCCAGTGCTGTGACAATACATGACTGAGGGAGTTAGATCCCTGGGTGGGTAATGGGGCAGTGCCCTGCTGGCCTGCACTGCACTTTACAAGACTAAGCACCTGAGACTACCATAGCATGGCAGGGCTACTATGGTCTGTGTAGTGGTCCCTTGTACCTCAATGAAAGCCCTGCTGAGCATCTTTTCCAGATATGGAGATAGACAAACAGTACAGCGATATGCAAACTACAACTTTATTTCCAAACTAGAGACCTGGTGCACAAAATTCGTGCATGGGGGGGGGGGGGGCGTGTATGTGTCCCTCAGCCCAGCCTGCACCCTCTCCAATCTGGGACCCTTCAAGAGATGTCTGATTGCCCGTTTAGGGCAGTTGGACATCCCTCTCACAATCCAGGACTGCTGGCTCCCAACCACTCGCCTGCCTGCCTGCTGATTGCCCCTAATCGTTTCTGCCTGCCAACCTGATCACCCCTAACCACTCCCCTGCCAGCCTGATTGATGCCTAACTGCTCTCCTGCCAGCCTGATTGCCCCTAATTGCCCTCCCCTGCTGGCCTGATCACCCCTATCTGCCCTCCCCTGCTGGCCTGGTCAGCCCTAACTGCCTTCCCTTGCCAGTTTGGTCACCCCTAATTGCCCTCTCCTGCAGGCCTGATACCCACAAACGGACCTCCCCTGCAGGCCATGTCACCCCCAACTACCCTCCCCTGCAGGGCTGTTCTCTCCCAACTGCCCTCCCCTTCAGGCCTGGGCCCTCCCAACTGCCCTCCCCTGCTGGTCTGATCATCCCCAACTACCCTTCCCTGCAGGCCTGGTACCCTCCAGCTGCCCTCCCCTGCAGGTCTGGTCCCCCCGCAACTGCCTTCCTCTGCTGGCCAGATAGCTCACAACTGCCCTCCCCTGCTGGCCATCTCCTGGCGGCCATCTTGTGTCCACATGGGGGCAGCCATCTTGTGTGTTGGAGTGACTGTCAATTTGCATATTACCCTTTTATTAGATAGGATACTTAAACAATACACATGCAAGCGTAAAAACAGAAGCATGTTCTCAAAGGTTGTAAATTTCACTTAATGCCAAAAACAAGTATGTGACCTTTGGAGGTCATACAGGGATTGACAAAGGCAGGTTTACAGCCCTGGCCAGGTGGCTCAGTTTGTTGGAATGTGGTCTGTTACACCAAAAAAGTTCGCAGATTGGATTCCCATTCAGGGCACACAGTTTTCAGGTTCAATCTGGTCAGGGCAAGTACAGGAAGGTACTGATTGGTGCTTCTCACATAGATGTTTCTCTCTCTCACTCTCTCTCATTCCCCGCTATATATATCAATAAAGATATCACCAGGTGAAGGTGTAAAAAGAAAGTATGCTGGCTGTAGCCTGGCCCACTTGCACCTACACCAGCCCTCTCTGGGTGTCCCGCAGCAGCAAGGCCACCACCAAGTGCTTTCCCAGGCTCCTGCAACTGGAACAGCAGGGAGAGGGCCATTCCAGGTGCTGGGTGACCACACGAAGCAGCCTTACTGGTTCCACACGGAGAACCTCAAGATCCCCAAGACAGTTCACCCCGTTGCGTGGCTGGTGGAAGTGATCTTTGGCCCCTCAGAGAGCACATTCCGCAAGTCCAGTGTGTGTCGCAGACCCTGCTGCGCATTACTCAGTGGGAGGGACCCTGAAGGCGAGGCTGAGATCTTGATATTGGGTCAGCCTTCTTCCCAAAAGGATGTGGCCAAGATGAGCATCAACTTGGCTCACTAGCACCGCCAACTCCGGGCACGACGCTCGTGGAAAAATGCTGCACAGGAGGCCAAGCCCTGGAACTTCTGCGCTGCAGTCCGGGAGACCAAGATCCAGTGGTCCCCCAACAAAGTCAGGGAGAAGGCAACCTTGTGGTCCCCTGACACTGTCCAAGAGAAGGTGACCCAGCGGTCCCCAGACACAGTCTAGGAGGCGGCCACCCAGAGCTCCCCCAACGCTACCCAGAGCCCGGTTCCCAGGTTATGAAGGCATTTTGGGGCCCGGGAGCATGAGCCAGGCAAGGTTCAAGTGAAAGCCCCTATCTGGAGCTCTATTCTAGGTCCTGCTTCTGCCGCAGAAGCTGGGGAAAGGGTGGTGTGGGTTGTTCTTGCTTTCTCCTCCCCACCCCCATGTTAAAAGTTTGCAAACACCAATCTAAAAAGTTCTAACAAAAGAATTGAATTCTTTAATAAAGAATTGAATTATAAAAAATAAATAAATAAATAAAGTATGTTTGCAGTGGTTAATATGCAAAAGTTTACTTTTGTACTATTTGTGACTTATTACTGTACATATTTGCACCACAACTGTCAACCTGCTTTTGCTCAAGAAAATTGAATAAAACATGAGACAAAAATAAGACAATTAGAATTCCCAGAAATTTATATGGAAAATATAAAAAAATAATAAAAAGTAAATAATAGGTATTTCTTTTTAAAGACATATAAATTTTCTTGATTTCAGAAAGGAAGGAAGAGAGAAAGATGTAGAAACATCAATGATTAGAGAGAATCATCCATTGGCTGCCTCCTGCATGCTCCCTACTGGGAATTGAGCCAGCAACCAGGGCATGTGCCCTTGACTCCTGGTTCATAGGTCAATGCTCAACCACTGAGCTTCGCTGGCTGGCCTAGAATATGTTTCTTACGGAAACTTCTGATTTAGGTCAGTTAATAGACAACACAGCCTCCATAGAACTAAGCTCCTGCAGAACAAAGCTGAAAGGACACCCTTGCCTAGGAAACTAGGGTGTGTTATAACCCAAAGCCAGAGGAGGAAGCCTGGTGGAGGGCTTCATATCTGGAAAATCCTGCTCACAAAGTCAGTGGTGGTGACCAGCTTGCTTAGGCAGGGTGGAAGCCATCCAAAATTGGATTCAAATGTTCACACTAATGACTCACCAAATACCAGGAGAGTATGAAAAAGTTTACTACTCACATGGTGAGGTTTGGGATGGAGAGAAGGCTGGATATTACAGTAGGTCCCAAAATGACTGAGAGCACAGGGAAATGGGACTAGCTTGTGGTGTTCATAGCGGTTACTGGGTGATGTTGGTAGAAGCTTGCTTGATTGACGCTTTCCTCCTACCCCCAAGGATGGAGCACCTGGACTTCCTCATCAGCTTTCCTAGGTTTAAGGTCAGGGAGAAGAGAAGGGTGCATCCTAAAAACTTTCAACATTCAAACATCAAAACTGGAATCAAGATCTTTATTCTAATTACTCCTTTCAATAACAAGGGGAGAAACTAAGCACGAACAAAATTTCTTTCAAATTTATCATCACTAGACTCTGATGATGCTGGTTGTAAGAGATTCTGAAGATGATGCAATGGAGAAATAAGGCATGAGTTTTCCTGTAAATGTAGCAGTGATTCCACACAAGAATGAGAATTTATTCAAATTATAAAATGAAACCTCTCCCAACTCATAGTCCAGAAAAACACCAATCTTTCCTTGTCCTATAGGGAAAGGGCCAAATGTCTCAGTCCAGCAGCCATTGCTTGGGGATGGTGATATGAGAGTATTTCTGGGGAAAGATTCCTTACACACACCTAAGGTCCATTCAGCTGTGCCTTCTATGTTTACCTCCCAAAAATGCCTGCCAGCAACAAATCCCTCAGAACTCAGGACAGCTGGGCAAGAAGTAAGTTCATGGGGATTATGAAACCCAAATGATGTCCTATATATCACAATTTTTCTATTTCTTAATATAATGAGACTTGGATGAGCAGTTTCAGGATCCAGTGTCAAATTTACCTGAAACGTGCGGATCATTTTATGCAGGCCGAAATAATGTGGGGGGAGAAAGAAACTCTCCTTCTCTAATTCATATGAAAATATAGCCGGGGACTCTATGTTTTCATAGCTATTGTAGATACTTTCAATATCTGTGAGTAAATCCAGGTCTGTCTGCAAACACTTCTCTTTTAGTTCACTTAATAGATCGCTTAGCCTGATCCTGTGGTCTAAAGTTTGCCTTCCATTTTCAATTAGTTCTTCTTCAACATCACTCTCCTCTATAAGTAGATCCTGATCAATTTCATCTTGCTCTATTTCCAGGCAAAACTTGATATTTTTACATTCATAGTCCAATTCATCCTTCCATTTTTCCATTTTTCTCTTCACTTCCCAAATATTTGCAACTTGGTTTTTATATACCATTTCAGCATTTTCAAGGTTATTAGTGAGTGCCCCAATGTACTTTTTGAGGATCCTCCTGTAACTAGCTGCAGCTTCCTCAATGGGGATCAGGCGCTGATCCTGGTGGTTGGAGGAGACCTTGCACTGGGCACACAGAAGCTCCATGTTTTTCTCACAGAACAGGGTCAGAACCTCGTTGTGCTTCCCACACAGGGGTATTTCTTCCTGCAGTTTCCTCTGGCTCCCTGAGGTGGGGATCTGCATAACAATCTCAGTCATGTGACATAATTGGGTGTTCCTCTTCAAGCTCCTGTCAGGGCAGTAGTGGAGGCAGACAGGACAGGGAAAGGTGTCCTGTAGACCTTCCCAGCGCTGGTGGATGCAGGAGAGACAGAAGTTGTGCCCGCACTCAGTGGTCACTGGGTCTCTCAGGTGATCCATGCAGATGGGGCAGCTGGCCTCTGCTTGGAGCTTGGCCAAGGAAGCTGCAAAGGCCATTGTGCAGTGAGGGTGTCTATCTGAAAGGGCTTTCTTCAGTCCGTGTGATCCTGCAGGAGTGAGGAAAAGTGAGAAGATGAGGTTTACTCAGGCCTCCCTCTCTAGGCACTAGGAGCTTCCAAGAAGAGTTCCAGTGGACAGCTGACTTTCAGTCTTCCTATACCAGTAAGCTTCTCCTCTGTTTAATGTCAGGTTTCCCAAGTGAAGATCAATCAGATATGGACACTAATAAAAAACGAAGCAACATGCAAGTCATAAGTGGTTTCTGTGGATAAAAAGATATCACCATTTAAAAGTTCAATCAGCATTAACCCTTCCCTCCCTATATGAACAATATGTCAGGTAGACCAAATCATTTATCATGACAACTAGAGGCCTGATGCACAAAATTCGTGCAAGAGTAGGCCTTCTTTCCCCTGGCTGCCAGCACCAGATTACCTCTAGCAACCGGGACCCAGGCTTCCCTCCTCTGGCTGCCAGCAGGCACCAGGTCCCCGGGCTGGCTTCCCTCTGGCCTCTTCTTCCTCAGGAAGGACTTCTGGAAGAAGTCTGGTCTAATTAGCATATCATCTTTTTATTATTACAGATATTTAAGGAGGAGTTACAAGTAAAGTCTATTTTTCAACTTAAAAGGAATTAGATTATCTAGGCAAATTTATCATTGGCCTAAACCATCACAAGAAAGGAGAACTTGTGCTGTGGGGAAGAAGGAAGGATTTGTAAGCCCAGTAGCAAGGTCCTGCCTACCCGACGCTGCCTCTGTGCAGAGACCCCAGG
This sequence comes from Plecotus auritus, assembly GCF_963455305.1. Lineage (NCBI taxonomy): Eukaryota > Metazoa > Chordata > Mammalia > Chiroptera > Vespertilionidae > Plecotus > Plecotus auritus. The sequence continues at coordinate 63,699,378 of NC_137773.1, read as the reverse complement.
TGAAGCACCATGCACATGGGTGACGAGGAGGCAAAACCCTCAACAGGGGATTTGGGGAATAAGAAGGAAGGAGGATACATTCAACTCAAAGTCATTGGACAGGGCAGCAGTGAGATTCACTTTAAAGGGAAAATGACAACACATTTCAGGAAACCCAAAGAATCATGATGTGTATCATGGGAGTTCCAATGAACTCCCTCAGGTTTCTCTTGGAGGGTCAGAGAATGGCTGATAATCACACTCCAAGAGAACTGGGAATGGAGGAAGAAGATGTGAGTGAAGTTTATCAGGAACAACCGGGGGTCATTTAATGGTTTAGATATTCTTTTTCTTTTCTTTTCCCTCAATCCTTTCTTATTGTTAAAAATAGTTCTTTGGTAATGTGGTGTTCCAAATGACATGCAAAAGCGACACCCCCTTCAGACTCTTGAAAACTTCTGGTAATTTGAATTCTAGTGCCCAGTATTCATTATTGTTGGTTTTCATTGTGCTGAGATTTGGTGATCAAGCCTGAGCCTCCTTCATATTGCCCTCTCCTTTGAAATATTACCTGTGCACAGGGAAGCCACCCTTTTCAGGACTGTGCATTTTGAGGCTTGTGATAAATGAGGTGGACCAATAAAAGTGATCATAACACTTCTAATTGGCCCGGAAGTCCTAGCATGTGATTGCCTCACTCCTGGACTATGGCTTTCAGTGTGAGCTGGGAGTTTTTCAGTGAAATGAACTGTGCAATAATGACCTTTTATCAGCTTGAAGCTACTCTTAAAATCTGAAGGTCTGACCAAAAGGAGAGAATACCAGGTTGGAGTCAAGATGACAGATAAGGTGAGCGTAAAGACTAACACCAAAGATGGCTTCACTGAAGAGAAAGCATTTCAATCATGAAGAAAAATCTTGTCAGAAGATCCCAGGAAAGTTTTAATTTTCATCAGCATTTAATAAAGTTATTCATGCAGACGTGTGTGCAACAGAACACTGCTCTTTTTTATTTTATTTGTACATTTCAGCCTGGGTTATGACTTTTTATATCAGCTTCATTCAAGTAAACAAAATATTTTGGGGGAAAAAGTGATCTTGGCCACGTAGCTCAGTTGGCTGGAGCATGATACAGATGTGTCAACGTTTCCTGTTCAGTTCATGCCCAGTGCCCACGCAATAATCAATTTATGAATGCAAAAACAAGTGAAACAAATTGATCTCTCCCTCTCTCTCTCTTTCTCCCCCTCCCCATTCCATTACACTAAAAGCCAATTAATAAAAAGTAAAAAATACATATTTTATAAACAGTGGCCTGTGTGGCTCAATTGGTTGGAGTGTTGTCCCATGCACCACAAGGTCACAAGTTCCATCTGGGGTTGTGTCATGTAAGACAGCAACTAATTCAGGTATCTCTCTCACACTGATGTTTTTCTGGCACTCTATCTCTCTCCCTCTTCAAAAAAATATATTTATATATACTATAGCAGGGGTCCTCAAACTTTTTAAACAGGGGGCCAGTTCACTGTCCCTCAGACCGTTAAAGGGCCGGACTATAGTTTAAAAAAAAAAACTATGAACAAATTCCTATGTGCACTGCACATATCTTATTTTGAAGTAAAAAAACAAAACGGGAACAAATACAATATTTAAAATGAAGAACAAGTAAAGTTAAATCAACAAAGTTACCAGTATTTCAATGGGAACTATGGGCCTGCTTTTGGCTAATGAGATGGTCAATGTCCGGTTCCACATTTGTCACTGCTAGTCGTAACAAGTGATGCAAGTGTGCATCAGTTAGTCTAGATAGGGTTGGAGATTTCAGATGTTTCATTCTGGAAGAAGTCTGTTCACAGACATAAGTGCTTCCAAAGATGGTTGCCATTTTGAGTGCATGGTTCCTGAGATTAGGATATGTCTCAGAGGGGAGAGATGCATAGAAATTAGGAAGGCTGCTTGACTTGAATGCGTCTTTCAGAGAGTCACAATTCTGCAGTTCAGCCAGTTCCATTTGGTAAATTGTATCCACATTTTCAATGTCAATAGAAAATGGGTTACGGAAAAGCTATATGTCCTATTCATGGAGATGAAGCTCTTTAAATCTAAATTGGAACTCCTTTTGCAACTTTTCCAGTGAATCCACGCATGTTTTGTTTGGGAATGCAACCAATGGTTTTTCCGCTAACAGATTTTGAGTTGTGGGGAGATGGCAGAAATTTTCCTCCTTCACTTGTTTGATGAGGAGGCCTAATTTTACCTCAAATGCTTTCACATGTGATTGCATATCACAGATGAGCTTCCCCTTTCCTTGAAGTTGGACATTGAAACTGTTGAGTAGCTCTGTTACATCTGTCAGAAAGGCAAGGTGCCATTTCCATTCTGCATCATTGAGCTCTGGTACTTCTTTGTTTTTTGAAAGCAGAAAAGCTGTAATCTGTGGAAGTAAGTCATAGAAATGTTTCAAAACTCTCCCTCGACTCAGCCATTGGACTTCTGGGTGGTACAGAACATCTTCATAGGCAACATTTAGCTCAGACAGAAATTCCTGAAATTGTCTGTGGTTTAGTGCATTAGCTCTAATGAAGTTAACATAAGATACCACAATTTTCATAACAGAGTCCCACTTCAGTGATTTACTACACAGCGCTTGTTGGTGGATGAGGCAGTGTATGGCTATTGAATGAGAATGGTTATGTTTGTCCATCTCTTGGTTAATGTGAGCAATTACTCCTTTCTTAGACCCCATCATGCTAGGAGCACCATCAGTTGTCACACTGGCTAGTTTAGCCCAGTCCAGCTCCAAACCATTCATAGTTTGGCAAACCTTTTCATAGATATCCTCTCCTGTAGTTGTTCCTTTGATGCTTTGCAGTGCAGCAAGCTCTTCTGTGACTTCAAAATAGTCATTCGTCCCATGAATAAAAATTAGAAGTTGTGCAGAATCACGAACATCATTACTTTCGTCGAGTGCCAAGGAAAAATAGGAAAGTTTTTTTGCGGAGTTTTGCAAATGCTGATGCAAATTGTCTTCCATTTCTTCAATCCTTCGGGTAATTGTAGGTCCTGAAAGACTCACTGTACTAAATAAATCGGCCTTCTCTGGACACATCTCTTTGGCAACAGAAAGAAGGCATTCTTTAACAAATTCTCCCTCCATGAATGGTCTGCCAGTGCACGCTATTAGCTTGGCAACTTGAAAACTTGCTCTCATTGATGAAATATTTAGCTGCTTCTGCTTCACAAAAGTATTTTGCTGAGTTGTCAATGTATTTTTCAGTTTTAATATTTTATCTTTTCTCACTTCTCTGACCAAAGAATCATATTTATATTTATGTTGAGTTTGATAGTGTCGACGCAAATTGCATTCTTTGAACACAGACACTATATTCTGGCATATCAAACACAAAGCTCTTTTCTTGTACTGCATGAAAAAGTAATCATAAGTCCACTGTTCTTTGAATATCCTATACTCCGAGTCAATTTTTCTCTTTCTTGATATCTTTGTTTCCTAGGGATTCCAAATTTCTATTAGTAAAATACCAATATATATATATACAGCGCTACAAAAACAATATACCAGCAATAACTTTGCCCACACAGAGACATATAGACTGCACTGCCCATCAATGCAGTCTGATCAGTGTCCATCAATGCAGCCTTGCCAGTCCACATCATTTCAGCCTCACCAGTGCCCATATTGATGGAACTCCACTTTTACCTCAGGCTCACACTGGTGCAGTGCGGGAACCGGCACGATTACAGAGCCGGTTCCTCCACCACCTTTCCAGTTCACACTACCCAGTGCGAACTGCACTGCGATCTGTGAACTCACACAGGAATCTGATCACATGGGTGAGAAGACCCATGCGATCAAATTCCACTGCAGAAAAAAAGAAGGCACATATGCCTTTTTTCTTCCAAATCTAATGCGAGTTCAGCCATACAAGCATATGGCTGAACTTGCACTGCTCAAAGATCGCAACAGTGTGAACCAGGGCTTACACAGCACACAACATACAACATCATACACAACTGAATAGCAATCAAAATATAAATGCACTTACTGTCAATTAAATTGGGTTTCCTATTCCTCGGCTGTCTGCAGAGCCGGATTAAGTTCCCATGGGGCCCTAGGCAGATTACCAGTTTGGGGCCCCCATGCGATAACACTGAGCACTGACCATTTGCATTAACACTGACCGCTGATCATTTGCGATAACACTGACCGCTGACAATTTGCATTAATACTGAGCGCTGACCATTTGCATTAACACTGAGAACTTACAATTATCATTACCACTGAGCACTGACCATTTGCATTACCTCTGAGCACTGAGAATTTGCATTAGCACTGAGCGCTGACTATTTGTGTTATCACTGTGATGCAACCCCCCTAGAAAGCACCCCCAACCAACTAACCAACTTTAAAAAAAAAGGCTCTCCTAACTTCAAAAAAAAGGCGCCCCCTATCTGCAAAAAAAAAAAAAGACCTCCTAACTTCAGAAAAAAAAAATAAATCCTAACTTGTTCTTACCTCAGTCCTCAGGCAGCAGCAGGCTCTGCACAGGCAAGCTCATGAATCGTCCGATCACACCGGAGACTGACAGGAGGAGTCGAGAGACAGAGAGAAGGAAGGGAGTTGGAGAGTGCGGCGCACATTCCATACATGCACACTGGGGGCCGAAGACGAGTCAGCTGCTAAGTAGGACAGGCAGCGGCGGCAAAAAAACACCCGGCGGGCCGGATAAATGTCCTCGGCAGGTCGCAAGAGAGAGACAGAAAGTTACATACAAAGGAACCCCCAACAGACTAGCAACTGATTTCTTTTTTTTTTTTTTTAAATACATTTTATTGATTTTTTACAGAGAGAAAGGGTGAGGGATAGAGTTAGAAACATCGATGAGAGAGAAATATCGATCAGCTGCCTCCTGCACACCTCCTACTGGGGATGTGCCCGCAACCAAGGTACATGCCCTTGACCAGAATTGAACCCGGGACCCTTCAGTCCACAGGCCAACGCTCTATCCACTGAGCCAAACCGGTTAGAGCGCAACTGATTTCTTAACAGAAACTCATCAGGCCAGAAGGGAATGGAATGAAATATGCAAAGTCATGCAAAGGAAGGGTCTGAATCCAAGAATACTGTACCCAGCAAGGCTATCAATCAAAATTGAAGGTGAAATCAGGAGCTTCACAGACAAAAAAGGACTAAGGGAATTTATTACCACCAAACCAGCAATGCAAGAAATGCTAAAGGGTTTGCTGTAAAAAAAAGAAATAGGAAGCAAAAAAGAAACACAGGGGTAAAGAATAAAAATGGCGACAAATAAGTACCTATCAATAATAACTTTAAATGTAAACGGATTAAATGCCCCAATCAAAAGACATAGGGTAACGGATTGTATAAGAAAACAAGGCCCATATATATGCTGTCTACAAGAAGCCCACCTCAAAAAAAAAGATGCACACAGACTGAGGGTGAAGGGATGGAAAAAGGTCTTCCAGGCGAATGGAAATTAAAAAAAAAAAGCTGGGGTAGCAATACTTATATCTGACAAATTAGATCTCAAAGTGAAGAACATAACAAGAGATAAGGAAGGCCACTTCATAATACTAAAGGGAGCAATCCAACAAGAGGAAATAACTCTGGTAAACATATATGCACCCAATATAGGAGCACCCAAATACATAAAAAATCTCCTGGAGGATATCAAGGGAGAGATTGACAGCAATACAATCATAGTAGGAGACTTTAATACCCCCCTATCACCATTGAAAAAATCCTCTAAACAAAAAATCAGCAAAGAAACATCAATCCTAAATGACTCACTAGACCAGATGGAATTAATTGACATCTTCAGAACATTTCACCCCAAAGACACAGAATATACATTCTTCTCAAGTGCAGAAGGAAGGAAATAATAAAGATCAGAGAGGAGATAAACGACATTGAGACCAAAGAAACAATACAAAAGATCAACAAAACCAAGAGCTGGTTCTTTGAAAGGATAAACAAGATTGATGAACCTCTAGCCAGGCTCACCAAGAAGCAAGGAGAGAGGACCCAAATAAACAAAATCAGCATTGAAAGAGGTGAAATAACAACAGATCCCGTCAAAATACAAAGGATTGTTAAAAAATACGATGAACAACTCTATTCCAACAAACTGGACAACCTGGAGGAAATGGACATATTCTTAGAAAAATATAACCTTCCAAAACTCAATCAGGAAGAATCTAAACAGCTCAATATGCCTGTAACTATGGAAGAAATTGAAGCAGTCATCAAAGAGCTTCCGGCAAACAAAAGCCCGGGGCCAGACGGCTTCACAGGGGAGTTTTACCAAATATTCAAGGAAGAACTAAAACCTATCCTCCTCAGACTATTCCAAAAAATTCAAGAGGAAGGAACACTTTCAAGCTCCTTCTATGAAGCCAGCATCACCCTAATACCAAAACCAGATAAAGACAACACAATGAAAGAAAATTACAGGGCAATATCTCTCATGAATGTAGATGCCAAAATCCTCAACAAAATTCTAGCAAATCGAATCCTGCAGTACATCAAAAAGATCATACACCATGACCAAGTAGGATTTATCCCGGGGATGCAAGGATGGTACAATATTCGCAAATCAATAAACGTGATACATCACATAAACAAATTGAGAGATAAAAATCACATAGTCATATCAATTGATGCAGAAAAAGCATTTGACAAAATCCAACACCCTTTCTTGATAAAAACTCTCAACAAGGTGGGAATAGAAGGATCATACCTCAACATAATAAAAGCTATATATGATAAACCCACAGCTAACATCATACTTAATGGGCAAAAACTAAAACCATTTCCCCTAAGAACAGGAAGAAGACAGGGATGCCCACTCTCACCACTACTGTTTGACATAGTACTGGAAGTATTAGCCATTGCAATTAGACAAGAAGAAGAAATAAAAGGCATCCAAATTGGAAAAGAAGAAGTAAAGCTGTCCTTATTTGCAGATGACATGATATTGTACATAAAAAACCCGAAAGACTCCATCAAAAAACTAACAGACTTAATAAAGGAATTCGGCAATGTAGCAGGATACAAAATTAATGCCAAGAAATCTATGGCATTTCTATATACCAATAGTGAACTTACAGAAAGAGAGACTAAAAAAGCAATCCCATTTACCATAGCACCAAAAAAAAATAAGATACCTAGGAATAAACTTAACCAAGAAGGTAAAAGACCTATACGTGGAAAACTACAGGACACTGAAAAAAGAGATAGAGGAAAACGTAAACAGATAGAAGAACATACCATGTTCATGGATTGGTAGAATCAACATCATTAAAATGTCCATACTACCCAAAGCAATCTATAGATTCAATGCACTCCCCATTAAAATACCAACGGCATATTTCACAGACCTAGAAAGAACTCTCCAAAAATTCATCTGAAATAAAAAAAGACCCCGAATAGCCACAGCAATCCTGAGAAAGAAGAACAAAGTAGGTGGGATCTCAATACCAGATTTCAAGCTGTATTACAAAGCCACTGTCCTCAAAACTGCCTGGTACTTGCACAAGAACAGACATATAGACCAAGGGAATAGAATAGAGAATCCAGATATTGACCCAAACCACTATACACAATTAATATTTGACAAAGGAGGCATGAACATACAATGGAGTCAAGACAGCCTCTTCAATAAATGGTGTTGGGAAAATTGGACAGATACATGCAAAAAAATGAAACTAGATCACCAACTTATACCATACACAAAAATAAACTCAAAATGGATACAGGACTTAAACGTAAGATGGGAAACCATAAAAATACTAGAGGAATCCACAGGCAGCAAAATCTCAGACATATGCTGAAAGAACTTCTTCATTGATACTGCCCCTAAGGCAATGGAAGCCAAAGAGAAAATAAACAAATGGGACTACATCAAAATAAAGAGCTTTTTCACAGCAAAAGAAGCCATCAACAAAACAACAAGAAACCCCACTGTATGGGAGAACATATTTGCAAATGTTATCACTGATAAAGGTTTAATCTCCAACATCTACAGGCAGCTTATACAACTTAATAAAAGGAAGATAAATGATCCAGTAAAAAAATGGGCAATGGACCTAAATAGAATCTTTTTGAAAGAAGACAGAAGGAAGGCCAAGAGAGACATGAAAACATGCTCAAAGTCACTCTTTATCCGAGAGATGCAAATCAAAATGACAATGCGATACCATCTCACTCCTGTCAAAATGGCTATCATCAACAAATCAACAAAGGACAAGTGTTGGCGAGGATGCGGAGAAAAAGGAACCCTCGTGCACTGCTGGTGGGAATGCAGACTGGTGCAGCCACTGTGGAGAACAGTATGGAGTTTCCTCAAAAAACTAAAAATGGAGCTCCCATTTGACCCAGTAATCCCACTCCTAGGAATATATCCTAAGAAACTAGAAACACCAATCAGAAAGGATATATGCACCCCTATGTTCATAGCAGCCCAATTTACAATAGCTAAGATTTGGAAACAGCCTAGGTGCCCGTCAGCAGATGACTGTATCAGAAAACTATGGTACATTTACACAATGGAATACTATGCTGCCATAAAAAAGAAGGAATTATTACCATTTGTAGGCACCTGGATGGAATTAGAGAACATTATGCTAAGTGAAATAAGCCAGTCAATGAAAGAAAAATACCACATGATCTCACTCATTTGTGGATAATAAAAAACATAAACTGATGAACAAAAAGATAGATACAGAGACAGTAAAGCATCAAACAGACTGTCAAATTATAGCGGGAAGGTTAGGTAGAGGTGGGGGAAATAAGAGATCAACTGAAAGACTTATATGCATGCATATAAGGGTAACCAACAGATGCAAAACATTGGGGGGTGAGGGCATGTATGGCAGTGGGCTGGGGGGGGGGCAATGGTAAGATATATACACATATAATACGTTAATAAAAATATATATAAAAGAAAAAAAAGAAAATAAGTTAAAAAAAGAAAATAATTTTTAAAATTTTAATGTAGAAGTATGTAAATTAAGTCTCTTTTAGAAATATATGATGAAAAGTTTACAAGTAAACTCATAGAGATTTCCTGCCCAGAAATGGCAAAAGGCTGGCTCGATTATAGGGGGAAGTTGCAAAACGGTTAGTCATAGAATATGGGTTCTTCATAATGAGTTCATAAGATATTCTCTCTTATCTGGACACCTAGAATACTCTATAATTTACTTTTTAAAAACCTAACCATCTGAATTCCATTTCTCTGCTCTCTTCTAGCCAAGGTTTCTCTTACTCCCTTCCTTAAGCTTCATCCATGTCCCTTCATCTCAGAGCTCTCAGGTCCAATTCAACTTCTTTCAACCTCACAGTTGTTTCAAACTGGTCCCCTTTCTCCACTCCAAATCCATCATCTGCTTCCCTGTTCCTACATCCCATCCCCACCCAACAAATCTCCCACAAAGAGATTAAGAAAAGACCAAGGCTGGCCTTAAAGTTCCATCTGCTTGTAGGTTATGTGGGCTGGATTTCAGGTCTGATCTCAGTCAGCCTGAGTCATTGGGGGTGGGTTTTTTGATCATCTATTCCTCCAGAGACAGATGCAACCAGGAAAATAGCACTCAGCTTCCCTTTCAGTTTGGTGTCAGCATACACATCAACTTAGGTAAACCTCTTGGAACCTCTGGTTTTATTTATTTTTTATATATTTTTTTATTGATTTCACAGAGAAAAAGAGAAGAAGAGAGATAGATAGAAACATCAGTGATAAGAGAGAATCATTTATTGGCTGCCTCCTACAGGCCCAGCACTGGAGATGGAGTCTGAAACCCGGGTATATGCCTTAGACCAGTGGTCGGCAAACTCATTAATCAACAGAGTCAAATATCAACAGTATAATGATTGAAATTTCTTTTGAGAGCCGAAAACCGACTTCTGCGCATGGGCCACGAAGTTTCAATCTCAGTATACATGCATGCCCACATGTGGTATTTTGTGGAAGAGCCATGCTCAAAGGGCCAAAGAGCTGCATGTGGCTCGCGAGCCACAGTTTTCCGACCACTGCCCTAGACCAGAATTGAACCTGCGTGCTCTTTTCACTGAGCCACACCTGCTAATAAGGAACCTCCGGTCTTAAACAAAAAGAATTTGACAGCAGACACTGAGACATTGTAGAAGATCCCCACAGGCAGCTTCAGACCAGCGCTTCAGGGCACTTTGCATGTGCACATAGATATTTGTCACCCCATAGGTCAGGTTGGGATCCTGGCATCTGTAATTTTAGCAAGCAATTAGATGATGTAGGGCAAGGCTAACTGAGGGACACCAGCAATAATGAAAGCGTGTGTCTAAAACAACCTGAATCCAAGTGATGATTGGCTTGTGAGGTAAAGTGAAGGAAGGCCCTGCTAGAGTCAGAAAGCCAAGGGTGGGAAGCAATACCTCAGTGACTCTCAGTTTGGTCCCACCTCCTGCACCAGTATCATCCCCACTCCCAGCTTACCTGGAGCCTGCTCCTTTGAGTGAGTCCCTGAAGTGTGTTGCCGGAAACCAATCATTGTCCCACTAATAGATGTGGAAAGGGAATCAGGAAGGCTGGTCAACCTTAAATGCTCTGAAAGGTTGGAGCTAATCACTCATTGTTTAGTTGAGATATTGGTAGTTGAAGCAGCCTCCACCTGTTACTCTTATGTAAATTCTTGCTGATTGTCTATTATTGGAATTTCCTGCCTAAAGGAAATGAGTGTATCCCAAACCTTAATAAAAAGGATGGCAAGGCAAAAGCAAAGGGTAGTCCTCCCACTAGAGGCGGGCTCCCGCCTGGCCCCCCAATATTCCCAAATTAATACTTTTCCAAGTCTCTTTTCATTTGTGTGCGGCCTTCTCCAGAACCCGAACCCTGAACTGGAACCCTGAACCACGCGGGACCTGAAAGGGGTTCCCACATCTGGCGCCTTCAACGAGGGACTTCTGGAGGAGAAGGTATTTTTCGCCTAAGAGCGAAGGAAAAAAAAAATTACACCGAGAAAAGGTGTGGAAATTCACCAGAAAAAGGTGAGGAAAATTCACCGGAAAAAGGTGAGGAAAATTCACCGAGAAAAGGTGAGGGAAATTCACTGAAAAAAGGTGAGGGAAATTCACCAGAAAAGGTGTGGAAATTCACCAGAAAAAGGTGAGGGAAATTCACCGGAAAAAGGTGAGGAAAATTCACCGAGAAAAGGTGAGGGAAATTCACCGCACGCAAAGCCCACGGACTAGCTGCAGAGTCCCAATCTGTAAGCAGGGTGGGAACGTCTTTTTCAGCCAGGCTAATGGGGAAGAATTAGATTATAAAATAATGTGGCTTCTTGTTCAAATTAAAATCTTAATTGGTATTTGGAATTTAAAATCTGTAATAAGAAATGAAACTCCACTGCTGAAACCGCCTCTGGTGTGGAGAAATTCAAAGATGGCAGGAGAGGGCAGGGATATCTGCTCTCCCACAATGAGATTACTTAAGGTTTCGTTTAAAAATTATAAAAGAACTCGCAGGGAAATGCAAATCTTGGCCAAATTGTGTGCTAGTTATTACTTCGGAAAGCGAAAAAGAAAGAAAAAATTTAAGATCTGTCTATCTTTTAGGCATGAAAAGAAATTTGGCCAGATCTGTTGCTGAAACTTCCCCCGAAATAAGCAGGATGTGGGGGAAGGGAGACACGTGGAAATCCAATATGGAAGCCCACTCTCCCAGTATGCTAATTTAAAGTTTCCTTTCTCGCCATGAAAAAGTCTTAAAAATTTAGAAATGTGTCTGGAATTTCTGTGCTTGTGGGGAGAGAACCTAGCTATAAGACAGAATGCGTGCATGGTCCGATTTCGGACATTTAGATTGTCTTCAGCTGGAATCTCTCTGCAAAAGCTATAGAAAATGAGAAACCCAGAACTGGTTCTTTTTCCTAAGAAAAATGGCGAAAAAGTCTTCTCGAAAGAAATTCAAGCTAATTCCAGCAACAGTAGTTTTTAAAATGCTAATGAACCTTGTTAAAAAAAGTTAACTTTTAAGGCCTACGAGAAAATAAGTAAATTTGTCTCTGTTATAGAATTTATCCAAAGTAAATGCCTTAATTATAATTGACTCTAGAATCTCAAAGAAATTGTTGAAATATAGATAAATAATGTATTAATTATAAAGATCCAAGTAGCCCAGGTA